>NC_134838.1:61467971-61779676 GCF_965363235.1 Mytilus galloprovincialis | reverse complement strand
TATCCTTGCGGAGAACCTGGAATTTTTACCAGTTGGTGTTTGTTTGTTTTGTTTGTTTTGTTTGTCCTTTTATCTTTTTCTTTTTTGCTGTGATTGTCAGTTTATTTTCGACTAATGAGTTGAAATGTCTGTTTGGTAGTTTTCGTCTCTCTGATTTTTGTTTGTCTTCAGAACAGCAAAACAAAGAAGCGGCCGTTTGTTGCTTTAACATTACGTATGTTTTGCATTACGATACTTTTAGCTTTTTTGGAGATCTTT
The DNA here is from genome assembly GCF_965363235.1 of Mytilus galloprovincialis. Taxonomy (NCBI): domain Eukaryota; kingdom Metazoa; phylum Mollusca; class Bivalvia; order Mytilida; family Mytilidae; genus Mytilus; species Mytilus galloprovincialis. The sequence continues at coordinate 61,779,418 of NC_134838.1, read as the reverse complement.
GGAACCTGATTTACAAAGCAACGCAAGGCATTCTGAAAATCAGAGGCTATTGAATTAAAACACAACTAGATTTTTTTTTATATAAAAACACGTTAATTTACAAAATAATGAACTGGGAGGAAAATTGACAGCATACCATATAGATGAAAAAAACGGATAATATTCTAGGTCAATGCGAGTTTTGTAGTAAGATATCCTACATCTTTATTAAGCAATGTTTGAACATTTATTATATTTATAGTTTAATCATTACAATGCAACTCATAACATAAATTAAAGTTACAGACCACACGCAAATGAATATACTGTGTCACATTTTTTGGGAACTATGACAGACTACAGCTGATAAGCCAGGAAGGCTCAACACATACAAAATAACTGCACTTTTTTCTCAGTAACTTAAAAAAAATGTATGCTACTGTAGATATGTCACAAGTATGTCATCAACAAAATAAAAAAAAAAGTTTAGGTAAATAAAAGATTTTTTTTTCAGAACAGATATAGCTTATATAGATTATAATGATTTGTTTACCGTTAAACATATCATAAGTCGGTATTTCTAATAATAAAATACAAAAAAAACTCCACCTAATACTACACGTTAAATGTGTGTGTCCTCTTTCCCAATATACTAGAAATGTATACTCTTAAATATGATACTATGCCCTGTATTAGTACTTCTAAAACATTTGGAGTCAATCAATCCTCAAAGAAAAACGAATAAATTGTGTTATCATATTATAAGGCAAAATCAGATATGTATTTGACTATGAAAACATTCAACTGCTTGAATCTATATATAGCTAGGTGTTAACTATTGTTTAAAAATTATGTACAGTCAATCATGTTAACGTATTAATGATACACCAAAATACCTTTTGATGTACATGTAAATATACAGAAATAATATAATACATATAAATTTTCAACAAAATAGCTATTTAGAAATAAATGAAATGTAGTGAATATAAGACGTATGTCATGTAGGTTGACTACAAGTAATAAAGTATGATATTAGACATGTGCTACCTGAAATGCAAAAGAAAAAAGCGTCTCATATTTCCGACATAATGTGAACTTAAGTTAAATTACTGCATAAGTTACCAAAACTTATTTATTCGTGTATCCATAAGCAATCAGATACAATTGTCATTGTAGTTCACGAATACACGAATACAGAATTTGATGTTAAAAATCTGTTGTATAGTACATGTAATACACTTTCTATGATACGAGACATATTCCTTAATTCAAGAATCGCTTGAAAATTCCTCCATTAAATCTATGACTTCTTCGAGTTTATGTGCGAATTGCAGGGTTTTACTTTGCTCCATATCCTCAAAATCATCAATAATCTGAAGCAAAGACAGTATTTGTTTGTACATTAAAACCGAGCTGATAAAATCGATCCTAACATGGTATTTAATTGGTAAAGTTTTTTTTTATGCATATGTAAAATGAAGACAATGTATGACCTGTCAAACTGTGACTAATATTTTTTTATTATTCAGAAAACTTACAATAATCTTCAATAATACACACCAGGAAACGATAGATTTTAAAAAGCACTTGAACTATCGTATAAATTGTCCTGTCTTGTAATCTTTTTTTTTTTTAAACATTACCTTTATATAAACATTACACATTGAAAATAAACTCATCATAGATACCAGGACTAAATCTTATGTACGTCAGACGCGCGTTTCGTCTATAAAAGACTCATCAGTGACGCTCGAATCCAAAAAAGTTAAAGAAAAAAAAGAAAAAAAAAAGCCAAATAAAGTACGAATTCTCTAAGGCGCATGAAATGGAAGAAACATCTCCGCGTGCAACTACTCGAATTATGCTATCACAGCAGTGTTAGATATCTTGTGAAATGGATTAGATTTACTACTTGGGAAAACAAAACATATAATTTTACAAAAAAAAAATGCTAAGCTACTTCGACACTGAGCAGTTCCTTTTGGGATATTCTTATTAAGGCTAATTTTAAAATTGCTTACATCAGATCTATACTTCCCAATGAATAAATTATACAGTTGATGAAGAGTGGATTGTCGACTGAACTTCAATTCTTCTTTTTGTACCTGAAATTAATGATGTTAATAAATCATGATATTGATGACTATTATATAACAGATTTTAATTCCGAATTTACACGCTCATGCAAAAAAAAAAACCGTTACTTTACAAAATATTGAACTTCGAGGAAAATTCAAACGGAAAGTCCCTATCAAATGGCATAATGACATGCTCAAACACATCAACAAATATTACAATAAAACATACATAAAGATGTTTAGTATACCTTTATAATTGTTCATATATAGAATAGACGTTAATGTGACATGAACACAACAAAAGTTGGTAAATTATATATTATGTCAAACAATATTTGTACATCTCAAATTGTCCTTCATCTTTTTTTAATGAGCAATTGGAATATACAAATGTAACATATGAAATTGATAAAATAAAATAAAATACTAATTACATTTGATATTTCTTCTAATTCACTCCAGAATTCTTGTTCATTCACTTTCTCTACTCGTACGAAGAAAGGAGCGATAAGTTTTCTGTATCTTGGTATATCTTTATGGAACAATAGTTTCTGTGGTGGTGACTCCTGTTTAATTCAATGTTAAATAATGATTACTTATACTTGCCTTTCTCTTAAAAAAGTAATAAAATATTCGAATGCATATATTTTTATTTGAAATATAAGTGTTGCATGCTACCGACAATTTTTAATTCTTAAATCTAACCTATTCCACAACACAATTATTCGACATTCGTGTCATTCCGTGTATATTGTGAAAAATATTTTATGGCGTCATTTAAGTGAATAAATGAAATACAATTGTCTATAAATCTGCTTATTCAGTTAATAATAAATCTGACCTTGTTTACTTTGTGACCTGTCTGTGTGAAGCTTTCTACAAAAACTTGTCTCAGAATGTCCAAACATGGTTCCACATGACCAGGTACATTAACGTCAAACAGTATGTCTGGTTTTGCAATGAACGGAGCCCAAACTCGCGCGGCATAACTAAATCAGAAAAAAAAACCAATAAGAAATAAAGATCCAGTTTTAAAAAATATACATTAATCATGTTGTTTTTAGTTCTTGGGAAGAAACGAAATTGTATTTTGATTAAATAATATATTTCATAAAGTATCTTCCTAGTCATCATGCACATATATAATGTACATATATAATGTGCAAATAACAAATATGGTTGATGTGATGCATTTGCTAAAACTGTCGGTTCTAAAAAAAAATTGGCTTTTTAATTTTTGTGATCCCCCCCCCCCCCAAAAAAAAAAAGTGTTGTTTTAGTTGTTAATTTCTTAATAATTGGTCGATACCGCTGCTAGTTGACGGTCAGTCCCCCGTTGTAAAAAAATGTATCAACAGCTCAGTAGTCAATCATTTGGAAGTGAAATGATTAATACCAGACCTTTTTAGCTTGTTTGTTCATAAATTCAATATTATTCAGAAACTAAGTATTCAACTCCATCAGGCAAAAATGATCGTATATATATTTATGTATTTTGTTGTCATATAAATCTTTTAACTCTTTCAATTCCTATACATTTTTTGGCTCTCTTATATTCGTCCGTGAGCGTTTCTGATGAAGATATATCCATTAAAACGCTTTGGACGTATACAATTGACCAAGCAGTGTTCTCACAATACAAGAGATAAACTTCAATAATACATTAAAATAAAATGATAATATTTTTTTAAGCATATAAGGCAAGAAAAATAAACCGATAGAATTTACCTTTAATAGAATGTTCATATGTCTAAAATTTTCATTAAATGTGGAATAATCTTTTTTGAGGGAACCTGCTTATGTGAACTAATATAAGGTACACTCACCACTCATTTTTCCATGCTTGTAAAACATCTGATTCAATTTTATAGTCGTTTCCAAACTTGTCTAACATGCAGAGGAAGTATCGAATTGGTATGGACAGTGATTGCGAGTCTATCAATCCCTCAAACGTTGAATCAATGTAGTCGGAAAGAAGCAACTGGAAATGATTAATCATTTATTTATATAAATATTTCTTTCAAGACCCCTACATATTACTGTACGATCTTTCTTCCGACGGCGTCTACGAGTAACTATACATGTACTCAATAAAACATTTACATAAACGCCTAAAGTCTACAACAATATTTACAAAAGATACCAGTTTTAATCAGGGTGATATTTGTTTGAGATGTTTAAGTACACGTTCATTTACTTAACCTTTTTTTAATAATTTTCAATAATTTTTTTGTTATTATGACCAAATTACGGAAATTTTAGAAACGTACCAGTTCGTTTCGCACAGGGCTATTTTGTTTGCGACACTACGGAATTGAATGATAAAGGGTTCATTATATTAAGAATTTTGTTTGCGAATTTTGTCTTCAAATTAAAAGGAGTTTTTATTTTAATCTTACCTTTGTATGGAATAATCTATTCAAGAATATGTCACCAAAGTCAGTTTCTTTATTAGACTTTATGTCATCAGGAAGGTTTGGCTGAAAATATGTATAGTCGCATTAAATTGTACGCAATGGTTTGCTTTTGTTTCTAAATTATGTCTGAAAAATCAAACCATTGTTCAACTACTAAATTATCTATTCTTCTTACCAGTACACTTGGTACAATCAAAAACCTGATAGTAAATTGTTCAAATAAGGCCTTCGAAAATAGTGGAATTAATTACTTTTGGAGTGTCAAAAACTCGTTGGAAGTACTTGATAAATTGTATGCTTATACTGGTGATTTTGAATCTGTTCAAAGTTTTGATTTTTCTACCCTATATACCACATTGCCTCACATTCTCATCAAGGAAAAATTCACACACCTAATTAAATGGGCATTTAAAAAGTCAGAATGTGAATATATATGTTCAAACTCTTTTAGGTCATTTTTTAGTAGCAATAAACAAAAAAACTGTGTCAATTGGACATGCTTTTCGAAAAACTAAGGATTTTCTTATCCCAGGCATAGATTACCTTAGCCGTATTTGACACAATTTTTTGGAATTTTTGATCCTCAATGCTCTCCAACTTTTTACTTGTTTGGCTTCATAAATATTTTGATAAGAGCGTCACTGATGAGTCTTGTGTAGACGAAACGCGCGTCTGGCGTACTAAATTATAATCCTGGTACCTTTGATAACTATTTACACCACTGGGTCGATGCCACTGCTGGTGGACGATTCGTCCCCGAGGGTATCACCAGCCCAGTAGTCAACACTTCGGTGTTGACATGAATATCAATAATGTGGTCATTTTTATAAATTTCCTGTTTACAAAACTTTGAATTTTCGAAAAACTAAGTATTTTCTTATCCCAGGCATGGATTACCTTAGCCGTATTTGGCACAATTTTTTGGAATTTTTGATCCTCAATGCTCTTCAACTTTTTACTTGTTTGGCTTTATAAATATATATTTATAAGAGCGTCACTGATGAGTCTTGTGTAGACGAAACGCGCGTCTGGCGTACTAAATTATAATCCTGGTACCTTTGATAACTATTTACACCACTGGGTCGATGCCACTGCTGGTGGACGTTTCGTCCCCGAGGGTATCACCAGCCCAGTAGTCAACACTTCGGTGTTGACATGAATATCAATAATGTGGTCATTTTTATAAATTTCCTGTTTACAAAACTTTGAATTTTCGAAAAACTAAGGATTTTCTTATCCCAGGCATAGATTACCTTAGCCGTATTTGGCACAATTTTTTGGAATTTTTGATCCTCAATGCTCTTCAACTTTTTACTTGTTTGGCTTTATAAATATTTTGATAAGAGCGTCACTGATGAGTCTTGTGTAGACGAAACGCGCGTCTGGCGTACTAAATTATAATCCTGGTACCTTTGATAACTATTTACAACACTGGGTCGATGCCACTGCTGGTGGACGTTTCGTCCCCGAGGGTATCACCAGCCCAGTAGTCAACACTTCGGTGTTGACATGCATATCAATAATGTGGTCATTTTTATAAATTTCCTGTTTACAAAACTTTGAATTTTCGAAAAACTAAGTATTTTCTTATCCCAGTCATAGATTACCTTAGCCGTATTTGGCACAATTTTTTGGAATTTTTGATCCTCAATGCTCTTCAACTTTTTACTTGTTTGGCTTTATAAATATTTTGATAAGAGCGTCACTGATGAGTCTTGTGTAGACGAAACGCGCGTCTGGCGTACTAAATTATAATCCTGGTACCTTTGATAACTATTCACACCACTGGGTCGATGCCACTGCTGGTGGACGTTTCGTCCCCGAGGGTATCACCAGCCCAGTAGTCAACACTTCGGTGCTGACATGAATATCAATAATTATAGCTCTTCATCTTTTATATAAGCTTTGGATTTCAAATATTTTGGCCACGAGCATCACTGAAGAGACATATATTGTCGAAATGCGCATCTGGTGCAACAAAATTGGTACCGTTGATTTTATTACTACCACTGGGTCGATGCCTCTGCTGGTGGACTATTAGTCCCCGAGGGTATCACCAGCCCAGTAGCCAGTACTTCGGTACTGGCATGAAAATACGGATTTTTTGTGTTATTAAAATTTGCTGTTACAAAATATTAGAAATTATTATAAATTAAGGAATGTATCTCCCTCATGCAAAGCTCTGATTCCTTTCACGAATTTGGCTATACTTTTTTGACCTTTTGGATTATAGCTCTTCATCTTTTATATAAGCTTTGGATTTCAAATATTTTGGCCACGAGCATCACTGAAGAGACATATATTGTCGAAATGCGCATCTGGTGCAACAAAATTGGTACCGTTGATTTTATTACTACCACTGGGTCGATGCCTCTGCTGGTGGACTATTAGTCCCCGAGGGTATCACCAGCCCAGTAGCCAGTACTTCGGTACTGGCATGAAAATACGGATTTTTTGTGTTATTAAAATTTGCTGTTACAAAATATTAGAAATTATTATAAATTAAGGAATGTATCTCCCTCATGCAAAGCTCTGATTCCTTTCACGAATTTGGCTATACTTTTTTGACCTTTTGGATTATAGCTCTTCATCTTTTATATAAGCTTTGGATTTCAAATATTTTGGCCACGAGCATCACTGAAGAGACATATATTGTCGAAATGCGCATCTGGTGCAACAAAATTGGTACCGTTGATTTTATTACTACCACTGGGTCGATGCCTCTGCTGGTGGACTATTAGTCCCCGAGGGTATCACCAGCCCAGTAGCCAGTACTTCGGTACTGGCATGAAAATACGGATTTTTTGTGTTATTAAAATTTGCTGTTACAAAATATTAGAAATTATTATAAATTAAGGAATGTATCTCCCTCATGCAAAGCTCTGATTCCTTTCACGAATTTGGCTATACTTTTTTGACCTTTTGGATTATAGCTCTTCATCTTTTATATAAGCTTTGGATTTCAAATATTTTGGCCACGAGCATCACTGAAGAGACATATATTGTCGAAATGCGCATCTGGTGCAACAAAATTGGTACCGTTGATTTTATCAATAATGTGGTCATTTTTATAAATTTCCTGTTTACAAAACTTTGAATTTTCGAAAAACTAAGGATTTTCTTATCCCAGGCATAGATTACCTTAGCCGTATTTGGCACAATTTTTTGGAATTTTTGATCCTCAATGCTCTTCAACTTTTTACTTGTTTGGCTTTATAAATATTTTGATATGAGCGTCACTGATGAGTCTTGTGTAGACGAAACGCGCGTCTGGCGTACTAAATTATAATCCTGGTACCTTTGATAACTATTTACACCACTGGGTCGATGCCACTGCTGGTGGACGTTTCGTCCCCGAGGGTATCACCAGCCCAGTAGTCAACACTTTGGTGTTGACATGAATATCAATAATGTGGTCATTTTTATAAATTTCCTGTTTACAAAACTTTGAATTTTCGAAAAACTAAGGATTTTCTTATCCCAGGCATAGATTACCTTAGCCGTATTTGGCACAATTTTTTGGAATTTTTGATCCTCAATGCTCTTCAACCTTTTACTTGTTTGGCTTTATAAATATTTTGATAAGAGCGTCACTGATGAGTCTTGTGTAGACGAAACGCGCGTCTGGCGTTCTAAATTATAATCCTGGTACCTTTGATAACTATTTGATACTATATCTGCTCTTGAATTTTTACTAGATAACATTTTTGTTCGCTTTGGAGATTCCGTATATCGTCAGGTTATCGGAATTCCAATGCACCACGTATTGCGGACCTGTTTTTGTATTGCTATGAGTTACAATTTATGACAAAAATCAGCAAAGACCCATCGAAACAACATCTGATACACAAATTTAATAATACTTTTACATATTTGGAGGCTATTTTAGCTCTCAATAATGACGACTTCAGTATGTATACTAAAGAAATGTATCCTGTTGAACTTACTTTAGATAAAGCTAATACTAACAATGACAACTGCCCTTTCCTCGATCTTGATATATATATATATCATTAACGGAACGCTTAATACTAAAATTTATGATAAAAGAGATGATTTCTCATTTCCTATCGTTAATTATCCATTTTTAGATGGTGACATTCCCTTGTCACCATCTTACGGTGTTTTTGTATCTGAACTTGTATGATTCGCTCGTGTATATATGTAACAATGTTTTAGATTTTAACGAGAGAAATTTATGTATTACTATAAAATTATTACACCAGGGTTTTCGATATCACAAACTAGTCAAAACATTTACTAAATTTTATCATCGGTATAAGGACATCATTCGTAAATATAGCTCAACATGCAGACTTCTCATACGTTCAGGTATTTCACTACCAATATTTTATGAAAATATTCTTTATAAAGCACAAAAATGTCAGTATTCACCTCAGAAGCTAACACAATCTTTGAATAGACTTATTAAGAAGGGATATAGTTACGATACTGTTGTCAGGTCATTAAAGATTGCATATTTTGGCGTTAATATTGATTCACTTATAGGGTCTTTGTATCGGAACTTAACACATTTATTATTAATAAACCAGTTGTTGGCATGACACGGGTTATGTTCTTCTTATATTTGTTATGATGGTATGATACTAAACCCCTCAGGGGGAGGATTGGGCCTGATAGTCATATGATAAAGACATAATTTTTCAATCAGTTTAATTGAAGTCCGGAGCTGGCATGTCAGTTAACTGCTAGTAGTCTGATGTTATTTATGTATTATTGTCATTTTATTTATTTTCTTTGGTTACATCTTCTGATATCATACTCGGACTTCTCTTGAACTGAATTTAATGTGCGTATTGTTATGCGTTTACTTTTCTGCATTGGCTAGAGGTATTAGGGGGGGGGTTGAGATCTCACAAACTTGTTTAACCCCGCGGTATTTTTGCGCCTGTCCCAAGTCAGGAGCCTCTGGCCTTTGTTAGTCTTGTATTATTTTAACTTTTAGTTTCTTGTGTACAATTTGGAGTTCAGTATGGGGTTCATTACCACTGAACCAGTATATATTTGTTAAGGGGCCAGCTGAAGGACGCCTCCGGGTGCGAGAATTTCTCGTTGCATTGAAGACCTGTTGGTTACCTTTTGCTGTTGTCTGCTCTATGGTCGGGTTGTTGTCTCTTTGGCACATTCCCCATTTCCATTCTCAATTTTATTATACTTCATTCAGAACACGACACAAACAAGAAGAAAGATATTGCTGTTGCCTTACCCAGTATACAGTATAAAATGTAAAATGCATAAAAGTTTCAAACGGCATATCGAAAGTTCAATTGCAAACTAACTAAATAAAGCAGTTAACAAAAACGGGAAACACATATTTCACTAACTCAAATGATGAGATATATACAACTTCAAAATAGTGTAATAAATATGACATGAATAATTAAGGATCTGTGAGGACATGTAAAAGCGAGATGTTCACACAATTTAAGTTTATATTTTGTATTCCCAATGATTTGACCTGGACCGTCTGTTCATTCTAGATCATTCTACTGAAAGTCACATGTGTGCAACCGAGCTAAAAATTGGACCCGTATTTATGTATTTATTTATAGTAAACACTCTTTTAACCAAGTGTCAATAACACTAAAGTCTAACATATAGTGAGCATGAGACCTTTTCATTGCCGGTTATTCAAAATATTAGAAAGACCCTTCTTAAATAACGGCTTTATCAGATGTATCTGAAATATTTAATTATATACATTTATGGGTCTTCAAATGTCAAGAATTCGATTAATAATATCTATTATTTCGATTAAAGATCTGTTGACCAAGAACTTTTTTCCATTGCTGCCTTAGATTATATATTATTGTTATCGTTCACCACGAGATATGTATATCAAAAGCAGAAACGCAAGAAGAAGCGGAATACCTTAGCAAAGAATTTACTAAATTGCAGTATTAGAAGTACTATATGTATTCTATGTTATTTACAAAATAATGAAATATGACAGTTGTTGCACGATTTAACATTAGACTAACACCAAACAAACCATCAATGATTGAAGGGAAATTTATACAGAGTTGAATGCTTAAAACTAAAACTCAACAATAAACCGATACATTAGTACATTATTGAAGTAGCATTCTCCACAAAATATCTTCAATTGAAACTTGTTATACTGATTATATCGTATTTATTAACTTAATAAGCACCAACACTTAGTTTACGCTATGATCAAAACATCAATTTACTTACTGAAAAGATTTCATCAACAAAAAATTATTGAAAATTAACTGAGACTGAAAAGACATGTTAACTGAGACTGAATGGTGGTAGTTGGTTTAGAGTTTAATAAGTGTGTATGTTTTACTATAAATTGTTTCTTCTTAATCGATTTTAAATATTTGAACATTAGTAAACTCTCTTGGTCTAGGTTCAAAGTCAATGACTCCTCAATCTAACGACCAGCACACCATGAATGAATATACGATTACCAAACCAGAGCGGAATGAAAAAAAAACCCTCAAAAACCAGTAAATCGATTAGTTAGTAATTAAAAGGTGGGATAAAGATATGTATATGAACTTAACTCATAGTCGTACCAGAACATCGATTTACCTAGTAAACAAGTTTCCTTCAAAAAATGTGTTTACAAAATTGACATTTTGATATGGTGTAAATGTGTATGTTTATTGATGTATTATACAAAGAGACACTTGCTTGTTGATGCTTCCAGTCTGGTTTTAGATTTCAATAAGTCCTTGTTTGTTACCTTATTTTTTTATTTTACGCTTATCGAGTCATACTATTTGGCTATCGGTAAACCAAAGCTACTCACGCCTTGATTTGATATATTTTCTAGTTCAGGCTATACATATATGGCAATGCGATGGTCAGAAGCAAACTATGAAGAAACAATTAATGAGTGAATAAAGATACATAGTGAAAAGGGGAAACAGTAGAGTGAATCGATCAATAGATGTGATATTGAAGTAGTTACTGTAAGAGGTCTCTCAAAATGGAGAGCTTTTAAAGTGAGCATTTCCTATCACTTATCATTAATAAGCAAAAAAGAATATGTATATGTTAACATGACAATCAAGACATCAGTTTACTTACCGAACAGGTTTCCTTTAAAGAAATGTAATGCAATATGAAAATTATAATCATAAAAAATTACCACATAAATTACATCAATGAGGAAAAGGCATTGCAGATATTTTCACTTTCGTTTTGTTTTTAGCTCCTTGCTAATTATTATTACTTCTTCGTTACTTTGTCACATTGTTGAAGGCTTGGGTATATATTATGTGAGAGAAAAAAGCTACCAACTTCTAATTCTAAACATAAATTTCGATGATTATTTACTTTCTGATTAAACTATAAACCACACTTAATTAGTATTCAGAATGATGGTTTTATCAAAATCTTCTTTCAAGTTATTTTATATATATTTTTTTAGTAGCACCTTACGTACATGATGTTTCACTTAGGATTATCAAATGTGTCGAGACTTATTTATATTACATCAAATATAGTTTACATTAAGTATGTTTATTTCTGAGATTTTTTTCATAAATGTAGATACTTATATTACTCAAAACCTGTACATGATAATGACATTTTCTCATTTTCTAAATAGCAAACATTTATTGAGAAAAAAACAGATGATTCAATATACTTGTACCAAGTGCCATTTTTGCGTTTCTGTATCCTCGCCTTCATCACTACCGCATACCAGTAATTGAATATCCTCTGATGATACACTTTCTGTTCGACCTCCTGATGAATTAGCTAGTTAATATAAAAAAAGTTATCAATACCAATCTGGAATAATACATCATAATCTTACATAATCCGAGAATAATATATGAACTGCGTTTAAATTTCCTATAATACATATTATTCGTGCTATTAATAACGTACTTCTCCATTAAGTCCTTTCCTTTGTAGATTTAAATGTTTCATGAAAAATACAAATTATCCGGAAACATTTCTGTTGTAATCCGAAATATTATAAAAATTAAAGGGGCACTAGCTACGAGATATATAAAAAATCTAAAGTTTGATTTTTTTTCTGTTCAATCAATAATGAAAGTGAAATAGTGAAATAACAATTCGCTTTTTGCAGCCAAAAGGTTCAATTTTGTCAAATTACGCTAAGAAACATTTATAATTAGTAATTCACTTGCAAGTGAATGAGTCGACCTCTTTAAATCCGTATTCATGTGAACTTCAATTTAACCCGTAGCTAGAGATTGACAACGCATGCATTGTACGTGTACTGGTTATTTTAAGAAAAAGAATGTCAACAATGAAAGTGAAACTACGGTAAATCATTTGATTACTAATTCGATGCACATAAAATCATTCTTATAGGTTAAAAACAGTGAGAAACATCTATTTTTAATCTATAAAATAAAATCAAACAGACTTATAAAAATTCAATTGCACGTGTTGGTTTAATCTATTCATATTTTTATTTATGTTTACATCGCTTATATGGTCATCTGAGGTCAAATCGATAGTTAATTAGATGGCGTCTGGACTAATATACACACGAAACGAACCTAAATATTATCTACCCCATGCTCTGTAAATTGTTTATTTTACACTTTTGATAGTTTGGATAAATGTTTTACATTGTTATAAATCAAATATGAGAATTTGAGTCAAATCGGTGACCATGAATTTGACAGCTAGTGCCCCTTTTAGTAAATACCATAAAATACAATGTTTTTTATGATATAACGTACTACTTGCTTACGGAAACAATATATTTATATGTTTAAGTTATAGGGCATTTAAAAGTTCGAATACTATGATGAAACTAGCTGTCGCTATATAATATATGCTTATAAATGTAAATAAAGGCATAAAGAACTAGAAACTACAGTTGATGTTGATATTTAACAGTATGAAAATCATCAAAATTTGATATAGAAATTGTCAACAAAAATGTATCCATAATGTGGTGCAAAAACCTCAAAACACAATAACAAGTTTGACGATAACACTACTGAACGAAGGAATAAAGAATATAACACTATGAAAAGTTATGCACAGCTACATGTACTGTTTAAAAACAAGGGGAGAAAATAATATTCACCATAGACATCCTCTTCGTCAATGTGCTTGTACATAAGAGCCATTCTACAGTTGTCCCTAACCATATAATGTTTTAAGGTATTAAGACAGATCAATCCATTGTTTCTGTCACTGGTGTTGTCTATATCATTCAAAGTAAGTTTGCCTGATCTTCCTTCTTGCCATTCTAAAATAAGAATAATGAATAAGTTCTACTATATATATTGTTCTGCCTAAAAATCAAACGTAACGTTCTATGTTTGAAGTCATCTGATATAAGATAGAAAATGCACTAATTGAATCGAATTCAGTCTCGCAAAAAGAACTTTTCTAAAGCTGAAGCATCGAAGTTATGCAACTTTTCAAATTTATCAAACATTTTTCCTCTTAAAATAAAAACTCTTGCAACACTTGTAATTAAACAAAATGAAAATAAATTGTGTTAATAGGCCTTAGAACTAATCCAAGAATGTTTTAACTACATTCAAAAGTGAAAAAGCAGCATAGCATGGAGCAGATGTAGGCATATTATGTAAACAACTCAACTGAAGGTTGGTACCAATTAAAACGTCAGAACCCGTTACATTTGTTTGCACCTGTCCTAATTCCGAAGCTTGATGTTCAGTAGTTGTCGATTGTTGATGTGGTTCATAAATGTTATCGTTTCTCGTTGTTTTATTTAGATGAAACCGATAGTATTCCCGTTTGAATTGTTTTAAATTTATACTATTCATTTTTGTGGCCCTTTATAGCTTGTTGTTTGGTGTTAGTAAAATTAGGGTTCCGTTTGAAGACCGTATTTGACCTATTATGGTTAACTTTTACAAAATATCACTTGAATGAAGAACTGTTTCATTGGCACTCATACCACATCTTTTTATATCTATCATGTATTACTAGATGCTTTAATATGTTTAATTTGCAGTGTTAAACAAATAACATATAATCTATGGTTCTGTTATTCCATGCATTTTGTGAGTACACATACACGCAATGTATGTTCTCTGTGTTTCTACAATAATAACAAGAAACTATGAATTAAATATTAAGTGTCTAGATCCACTATTCGTAAGCAGTTTACTATTGGTATTTATCAAAAATCGCTTTGTAAAAGGTAATATGATTATAGAGACGTACCTAAAGAAAGTTCCTCATTGTGTGGAATCTCTGAAGCAGGTTTATTCTTATAAATCTGCGCACAACATTTCTGTTTCACCTGTGATACTGTATCACAGTCAAGAACTTTCACAGGATAATGCTGGTCACTGTTTCCATTTAAATCTATTTGTAATGTCTAAGAAAAAAATATGTCTCAGAGTAAGACTTTATATTGGCAAACTTAAACAAATCTCTGTTCGTCTAGTAACAGTTCTTATTGTACTCTATGAAAGACCTTGGATCCGGTGTTTTGAAACAGACTCATATATAACTATATGCTTGCATTTGAAATGCATATGTCTGTTTTACCGTGTGTGTCAATGTGCATGATGTGTAATCAATCTTTCTACTTTAACAACTTATTCGTGACATGCTTGTTTACTTTTTTTGTGTCCCGTCCTGTCCTGTCAAACTAAATTGTTAAGATAAACAATGAATGTAGATGAACTTTAAATATTATTATTTTATATTGATTCATAAATACACAATTTAATCTAAATGAGATCGGAAACATTGAAAAAATAAAACATGTCTGAAATTATACACTAGGTTTTTCTCAGTATTCCTAGAAACATAATTTCAGTTTTACGAACATAGTAAAATAAAGTGAGTATAAATATTTACGTACAAGAGTTTGATGTTCAATCCTCATTTTAAGTAGTTTTTCCTCTGCAATGGTGTTTTTTGAATTGGCTGTAAGTGCATCAACTGGTGCCATTTCAATAATTGTCTGTACTGCTTTGTATAACATGAACAGTTGCATCCCACTGTGTGACTGTAAACATGAATAAAAAATCAATATATCTATATGTAAATAATGAAAAGGAGTAAATACCACAAGTGAATATGTCTTACATTCCGTTTTCGACTTCAAATTCTGATCTTCTCATTTAAGGAATATACACACAATAACACGAATGAACCATGAGTATATTGTTTATTTAAGAAATATTTGTTTAAAACACGCATAGTGGTAATGAACAAACAAATATTTCGTGCCTTAAATATGATGTTTTTTTTTAAATCTGCTGCGTAAAGCCTAAAGTAATACACATAATAACATATCATAAAGAATAGAATAATATAAACTTTCACAGTATAAATTCATAGTTACTGTATACAATATTCAAAAATATTTTACGTACGTAACCCTAATGAGTAACTATAATGTGTTATACAAATGCATGTAATATAAAGGAAATCAGATGGACAAAAAAATTTGCATGTTTTTATATCTCTTAGAATACTTTAATACGTACTTTTAATTGTTTATACAGTCCTGTCTGTAACCAATTTACCATTAATCTCATGGTTATTGAATCTAACCTACAAAATTATTAATCGAAACTGTATATTTTGGGAATTGTAGTTATGCCATTGCATTTATCAAAGACAGCAGATATTCCATGTTGTTAATACTCTAAATTTTAATTTAGCATTTTGAAAGCTTTTATTTGAGCAAGAAGTAAATTACTTGTATATTATTATAACAAATATACAACAAAGTACCTTCTAAATAAACTCTTTTGGCTCTTCTTAGTTGAGGTTTGAATAAGGTCTACTAGCAAACAATGTACCAATCTACAAAACAAAAATAAAATAAAAAAATTATTATGTGATTGAACATAGCTAAATTTCAAATTGGAGAATTTAAAACTGTATATAATCTTTTAAAACTTGTGTGGTATAAAACTGTAAAGAATCTTTTAGAACTGTGTGGTATAAAACTGTCTAGAATCTTTTAGAACTGTTTTATAAAAGATTGTTCTTACAGTTTAAAGAGGTTTACTATAGACCTGTGAACAACTCGTTGTTGACGCATTACACACAAACACACACATGGACACCAAAAACATCCTAATGATATGATACTTTATTACAACTTACAATCAGTATAAATTTAATTTCATGTTCAAGCTATTTGTTTCTTTTAGAATAAAAGGAAATGTGGGGTAATCGAAATCAAAATAAACTTACTCGAAGTAGAGTCTCATATTTCCAAGCAATGAAATCGACAAAACTGAAGAAAAATGAGCCCTAAAAAATAAAGAAATAAAGATTTATTAAATATATATTATGTTCGACATTTAATCATTGTTTAATAATTATAAAAACTGCAATACGTCAATAACTGTGGATAATCAGTTTTTTTATGATACTAAAACAGAAAATTGAGTAACAAAAAAAATCATATTGAGATTAAACTACATGTTTGTATCAAAAACACAATATTTGTCTGAAATGTTCTAATATAAATGTGTTATTGGATGCACTTGAGGGGAAGATTTGTTGTGTACTAAATTATATATAGTTGGTAACAAAACAAATTATTTTAATTGACCTTATTCTACGAAACTAAATTTGCAAAAAAAAAAGAAATTGATTTAAATTACTTTTCTTGCATTGTCAGCATATTCGGTCGATCTAGTGTTTGAACTAATGACTTCAGGAAAAGCTTCTTCGACAACAATGTTTCGAGTTTTTCCATTGCACTATTTATTTTGGTTTTCGTGTCATCTGTTATCTGCAATACAAAATAGTTTCATTTTGCAACAAAATCGACCATTACACAAATTGTGATATGTAAAACAATCTAAGAAAGAAATTATTTGTCAATCGCTAAAAATCGTGTACACAGGAAAAGGCATGTGTTCACTTCTTCATGTGGGTATAAATTTCTACTAAGTAATTTATCACACAGACACTTCAAATCTTTTGCTATATGATAGATTTATACTTCCACTTCTAAATTTACTCAATACAATATTATAACTTTTAATTGAGATACAAAACTGGCATTCAAACTCATAATAAGTAGAGAAAAAAACTGACAACTCTCTAATAAAGAACAAAAACAGACAAAAAGACTAACAACAGAATACAGAATAAATTAAAAACATACACATTTAGCAACATGAACCCCACCAAAATCCAGATCTGATTTAATGCATACAGGAATCCTACTCTACATGTAATTACATCTTTAAATTACCTTAGTTTGCACTTTTTATAAAACAATATCTTTATAACTATATGTTGAACATTGGGTTAGCCAACGCTTGACTGATAAAAAGCAACAATGAATCAAAATGTTTTCAACAACTGGCGAAACTATTCGTTTCATAAGTGAAAAACAAATCTATTTTATAAGATCAAACGAGTAGAAACTAAATGAAGCGCTACATAATGCATCTTAGTATTTGCTGTATATGTATCTTGTATGTATCAGAGCATTCAAACAGTTTAACTGTTCCTGACTGTTGGTGTTTACCATAACAAAAATACGTTGCATTGAGAGTGCATCTTAGAGTTAATAAAAAGAACGTTTTTTTTTATTATATGTAAAGGATATTCTAAAAAACTTGTCCAGAATATCGTTATCAGACAAAACAGTATCAGTTTGTGATGTTAATTGAAGTAAAAAATTAAAAAAAAAAAACAAACAAAAAACAAAAAACAAGAGTAAATCGTGAAACAGGACACAAAACAAAGTATTACGAAGGTTTTCGTAAAGCCAGATACGAATTAGAATGTTAAGGTGGTATGGGTGTCTTTCGCCATATATATAAATATTAATATCAATACAAGTGTTGATTATTTCTGCTTGATTTTTATTTTTTTTAAAATTGGCATTTTAATGGGAGATAACTCTGAAATAGTGCATTTTCTGAAGGAATCTACATGGAATTTTTCTATTTTGTATTTTAGCCGGAAAAAATGCACGGTTAAATTATCTTTTCTTTTGATATTCTCAATTCATTTTCTAAAAGCTATCTTCTCGTATTTTATTTTACAATTCTATCATTTAGTTTAGCATCTATTCACAAAATGGTGTTTTTTTACTGTATCACTGTCATACAATTACCACACACATTTACTATTTGCAATCTGCATATTATGAATATAACTTAAAAAAGAGTACATGCATTTGACACATAAATTTAAAAAAAATTATACGCTAGAGTGTAAACTACGTTTAAAGTTTAGTTTTTGTAGTCGAGAATCAATGACGAGACAGGTGTTGCAAAACTTCGCATCTTGGGCAGTAACATTAGTTCCGTTATTGTTATTACATTTACCGTTCAATTAATTTAAAATTAACAAAAATAATGACTTTCATTTATCAGACAATTAAATAATTGACAAGTAACAAATAGGTTAATGAGAAAAAATGTTTTTGATGTAGAGCATACAAACAGGTTTACCTAGCAATATTTATTTCAATATGCTATTTTAAAAATAAAAATATTTTTGCTGCTAAATGTCTACTTTAAAGTTACAACATCGTAAAAATATAATTTTTAAATATATGTGAACAAAATAACAGCAAACATGTTACCTCTGAATCATGAAGCAGCGGGTTTGATGTAATGTCTTGGTTTTGAAAGAGGAGATGGAGGACATATGTTTGATAGTCGCAAAATGGCACTCTTGTTGTAACAAGGTCCGATTTGATGTCTCTTATATTCATTTGAGCATCAGCAAATTCTAAAACATATTGCAAGAAAATATAATTAATAAAAATGCGAACCTCAATTTAGAGCGTTGCTTTTATATCTCCAAATTAAATTAACACTTTTTTCAAAGAAATACCCATAAGTCATAACAACTTGAGATAGATAATGTTTGCAATGAGCGGATATTTATTTTACTAGCTAGCAAAGACCACATTGTCTCTTAAAATTTAAGGGATATACAAAGAAAAGCGGAGAAGCCTTCTTTTTTTTTGGGGGGGGAGGGGGGCAATAATTTATACATCGTAGATCTCTTTGATTTGTGATTCAGTTTTTCCGAAAGTGTTTATTCGTAGAATACCTCGAGTTCATTTTTGAAAACTATGTTGACGTTCTCAATAATAGGTCATTCAATGATTCCCTTTCAACGCAGCTAAACGATTCAATGATTCCATTTAAATCCAGCTACACGAACATAAAGATAGGATCACTGTCATTAAAGATGTAGTTTAAATTACAAAAAAATAATTAAAATTCGTTGACCCAATCCCCCTGAAAAATAATAAAATATAAGAACGCACAAGTAATATAGATGCAGAATGATAAACAGTCAAAATTTAATTTCTAGTTATATTGTATCAATCACTCTCAGTCAAACATAGGAACGCACTTTATTTTTGTTTTCTTAAACTTTAGGCATGTTTTGTTATGTTTACCACATTTTATATTGTTCGCAATACGAAGGATTGTTTACCCAAAGAATAGATTACATTAGCTGTACAGCCTGTATTTGTTATGTTAGGTCCTTAACGCTCTCTAGCTGTGTACTTTTTGTTTGCTTTTTTGATTCCAGATTCACTGGTGAATTATTTTTGGTGTAGACCAAACACACGTCTGTTGTACAAAATCATAAGATTGGTATCTTTGAAGACTTTTGTTGCATACTTTGTTTCTTTTTCTACATGTTCTACACATATTCAAACTACTCCTTTTCATTCGTTTCATCTTATACTGAAGAAAATCTTAAATTGTGTTTAAAATGATGACGTACATTTTAAATTGTTTGTTTTGGCTAATAAAGAATACTATAAAAACATATAACCTTCTCTGCTGGCTTTTCGTATCATTTCTTCTCTTGTCATCAGTTCCATTTTGAATTCTTTAATAACCTTTTTCTTTTTTCTCCTTAATACAACTACAGCAGATATACCAATGACAACAGCTGTAACCAATGCCGCAGCTAGAACACCAACTATGATGGCTAATATTTCGACGTCTTCTTGATATTTTAAGTCACCAATGTATGCTTTAATTCTTCCAACTAATACCTTTTTGTTTAAATAAGGTTTGATAATTACTTTAAATTTGCTTCAAAAAGTGATCAGATTTGTATTGTTATATACAATGATATGTAATGCTATTAAACGTTGTTAATGTTATGTTTCAAAACAAAATATTTTATCCTTGTACATATACAATAATTTTTGTATGTTTGTATGTTTTTTTATACTAACTACCATACTCAGTCGTAAAGGATATAATCATGTTTCAAATGGTAATTGCAGAATGTAATAAAGTAAAAACACCTTCAGAAATAATAAAATTCTCCAAGATGAAATTATATTTCTAGAAGACCAAGACAGTTCAACATCTTTATTACTTAAATCTCAAAATGATTTAATTTTTCTATCCAATATTTCTACTTAAAAGACCACATTAAATCGTCTACTTCATAAAAAGTTACAGTGACATTCAAGAGCCTTACTAGTATCGTATAAATGACAATTGTACTTACGATAACATAAACAGTATTTACATCTGTATGATTAGTTCGTGGTACTGATGTAGGTGGCAAACATGTAATTAATTGCATAGTGATTTTAGGATCAT
The DNA here is from genome assembly GCF_965363235.1 of Mytilus galloprovincialis. NCBI lineage: Eukaryota > Metazoa > Mollusca > Bivalvia > Mytilida > Mytilidae > Mytilus > Mytilus galloprovincialis. Next base: position 61,758,388 of record NC_134838.1, on the reverse strand, counting down.
AACAATTTCCATCCAAACCGATCTGTATACTGTAGTCTCCAGGTTTGGCTCCATTTAGAAGATTTGTCCCCTACACAAGAAATCAGTTAATTTGAGATTTGTACCCTACATGAGAAATGAATTAATATGAGATTTGTACCCTACACAGGAAATCAATGAATATGAGATTTGTACCCTACATGAGAAATGAATTAATATGAGATTTGTACCCTACACAGGAAATCAATTAATATGACCGTTTTTGAATTAACATGCTTGTATGATCCACTGATTTTATACTAAAAAGACGTAGGTTGATAAAGATATAGAGAAAATAGTATATTAAATTTATCTCCAGTGACATTATTGTATTAATATCAAAAATGTAAAGTGCATAAAATGTATATGAAGAAAATATATCATTATACAATTGATAGCAAACCAGTCGGACTATTGTATACATGTTTTTGACAAAACCTTTCGGAATATTTTCATTTTTTTTCAATGTCGCACTTTATCTCACATTTCAACTTTGATCATTTGAACGTTACTAATCTTTTTCGAGTCTTTTATAGACAAAACGCCGGTCTTGTGTTCCCAATTATAAGGCTACAGTCATGGATGAGTCCATCTTTGAGTACTTTGGTACGTTTGGTTAGTGATTGATTTTATTTTCATACATCGATCAATAAAATTTGGCTCACCATTCAAATACCATTCAAAATAGTCAAAATTATTTGTTTATTGGTAGATTTTTCAATGAATAAAGAAAAAACATAATTATTTATCTTTTAAACAAATTCACATATAGTCCAGATTTACCTTTATTTTAAGTATAGACTCCTTGTCATACTCGTAAACGCTTGGAAACCTTTCGAATGTAGGATCGTCCACATATTCTATAATAACTGGAAGAGTCACGCCATCTAAACGAACATACACAGTTTGACTGTTATTCTGATTATCTAGTTTTGGTGGCGTTTCACAGACGGCTGAAGTATCTTCTGGTACATCACAAGGTTTTTCCTAATAAATACTAATTATTATCAACGAAATTCATAACTATTTATCAGATGTAACGACAAACATATTATATGTCCGAGAATTAGAAAATTACCTGCTAAACATTTTTTACTATCAAAACTAAAAATATGCCATGGTCGTTAACGTCTACTAGTTTGGTTACACTTATTGATTCATACATTTTAAATTAAATTGCTTTAAAAGAACAGTCTTTGTTGGGTTTCTTGTTTCTCCCTTTTAAGTATTTTTAAGCACACCAAAGACATAATAAAATATGAAGAAAAATCACAAACACACAATAAAATTCAAAACAACAGTAGCTATATCTGATTTTTAAAATTGTCAGCTAATAAATCTATAAATCATAAAGGAACCAAGGTTTTAAGTCCCTCAGGAAAAATTGACGTTAAATGGATTTGGCAATTTTCTTGAGGTCCTTTTTGTTATATAGCTCTTCAAATGTTTAGATTTTTGTACATCCTTAGTTTTCTTATATCCAGCTTTGAGTGTTCCTGATGCATGTTTTACCAGAAAAGCGCGTAAGACACTTAAAATAATAACGTGTTGTTTTAATTTTTGTATGGTTGCGTTAACTGCATGCACATATATGAGGGTTATATAAGAACACACTTGTCGGTTTGGTTTCTTGAATTGACATTCGTTTTTTTTTAGAATGAAGAGGTTTATAAATATTTTAAAAGTAAAAAAATACGTAAGCCTTAAACCATATGGAAGCGTGAACTTACGTGGAGGAATGGACTAAATCGACAGTGAAATATACCAGTGCAGAAGAATCTATCATAAACTCTAGTACAAAATGTCATAAATGGCAGAAGAAAGTTCATTATAAGCAACACGACGGGTGCCACATGTGGAGCAGGATCTGCTTACCCTTCCGGAGCACCTGAGATCACCCCCAGATTTTGGTGGGGTTCGTGTTGCTTATTCTTTAGTTTTCTATGATGTGTCATGTGTACTATTGTTTGTCTGTTTGTCTTTTTATTTTTTGGCCATGGCGTTGTCAGTTTATTTTCAATTTCTGAGTTTGACAGTCCCTCTGGTATCTTTCGTCCCTTTTTCATAGATAACTTCGAAATATAAAAAGATAATTTTGATAAATAATCAATTAAACTTCAATACTTTTTGTCTCTCTAATAAATCCTAAATGATGCGTATAAAGTTTCGTTATTTGCTAGGTATTTTACATTCAGAACAGACTGTGTAATTTTGATGATTTGCCATAGGTATTTGCTGTGTATATGTACATACCACTCTGTCGACAGTTATTGTGTCTACATTCTTAAACCCTTTACCACGAATTGTAAATGTTGCACCTCCACTACGGGAATAAGATTAAAAATATCAATATAACAAACAAACAAAAAACACGTATGCTCTGTGTAATGTTCCCCTCCCATTATAAAAAGGAGTGTATACCCAGGTTATTCACCAATAAATCTACATGATTAAAGAAAAACAATATGGCACAAATTAAATATAAAAAGAAATTACTTATATTTGATTTAAGGGTTTACTTCCTATGAACTGTTTTGTGGTATTGTGATCTCAAATCGTCGCAATGTATTGCAATTGCAAATGTTAGATATAGTTTTTTCGATAGTCTACTTTTATTGATACTACTCTGGTGTTACTTCCCGAGTTACTGCGTCCATCGAGCGTCTGTCGTTAAATATGTAACAGCTTAATTTAGTGAAAAAAACGTTTACACGTTTTGTTGTGTAGCAATTTCTCTAACCTTTTCACCTTCGAGAAAGTGGTTTGTGCATTCGAATCATGAAATGGAATAAGCGTCATGTAATAATAGATTTCACGCATACTTTACCTGTCACAAAATTAGCCCTGAATACAAAAAAAAAACGTTAATAGGCAGCCCTCGTGTCACTCAAAGAAAGTCGTCTCGGGTTGCAAAGTGAGCATAAGTTAAACATAGGCTTAACCTGCGCGCAGAATGCCGATAAATTAAAAAGTTTAGGAGTAGGTATGTGTTAATTATCAGTTGTTGAATTCAGCGCTCAACATGTCACGCAGATAAAGTTATTTCGTAGTAACACAGTGTTCTTTGAAATATGCGGCGAGCTCTTCTCAATTCCTTCATTCGAAATTATGGCTTTGTCATTACAACACATTTGTTGATGTTGCATGCGTATACCCAAAGTAGTACTGTTTCAGTTAATGTATACGCATGTGGCTTGTTAATGTCTCCTAAACTCGAATAACATTGTTAACGTTATTTGTATTCACAATACTACAAAATTACTGTCAAGTGGTGGGTCTTATAAACACTGAAAATGCCTAATCGGTCGTTCTGTAAGTACTACACCTGTTTCATTGTGTAGCATGACAATACATTTATAATTTGCAATCAGATTTAGTATAAATTAGGTCAATATTCTTTCACTTCTATATATTATATAAACACGTTTATATCACGAAAGTATTTTCCTCTTTGAGTTATATTTAAATTTGAAAAATTTATACGAACACTCACCTCTGTTGTGCTTGCACTGATTCATTTGAGACAGTAAATGTTGGATTTGGTAAATAACGAAAAGTGTCGTTGATCGTTAGCATTGTCAAGTCATCAATCACAACATGCAGTTGACTCATATTTCTAGAGATAGACGAATTTCCAGTTTTGCACTTAATGTTCTCTGAACTGGCTTTATTTTTAAACGCACTTTAATAGATCAATAAAGAAACATCTATATCAACCGTTTGTCATTGCTTAGGAAAAATATATATGTTATGCAAAAGATTGAACCACAGTGTCGAAAGTACAATTGTTGTGTTGCTGAACGGAACGGTATTTTTTTTATGCATGGTTACTATGTGTTACGAGTAAAATAGTTACAATTGTTGCAATTAAGTCAACTAATTTACATACATGTATCATGCACGATGATTAAAAAAAACCCAACTAAAAACGGTAAATCAATACAAATATTTTGTATATTCGATTTTCAAGTTATAATATTGTAGAATACAAAATGTGAATAAATCATAATCTGTGATTTAACGAGTTCATATACTAGTACGTGAAATATGAAAAGTAAACATTTTTATTTGCAGCAATTTTTTTGTTGAAGAAACGTACCACCATATTTTTGCATTTATTTATGTGCCATTCTCGTCCTGTTTTGTAACGTGGGTGTTGATGGCCCCCAAACAATTTGGATGGTCAAACTGATTATACACATAAGTTTTTATACAAACTGTAAAAAAGGGTAAAGATCCAAAATGTTACTATACCTGCATTCAATACCAATTGTACTATCATGAAACGAGATGTTATATCTATTGTTTCCTTCGAAACTAATATTATGACCTGTTATTGTAACAAGTGTGCCCCCATACAGGATACCTTTAGTGGGCGAAAATTTAGAGATCTCCGGATCCTGAAATAAAATGCATAAAACTATTTCTATAAGAAAACACAAGAAATAAACTATGTCGTCTGCTTCCTTTTCTTCGTTTCTTTATCTACTAGATCAGAAAACACGAACAAGTAAACTAAATAAAGGCGACAGTAGTAAACCGCTGTTCGAAATTCAAAAATCGATTGAGGAAAAAAACCCAAATCCGAACTACAAACTAAAACTGACAGAAACACATCAAATATAAGAGGAACAACGACAGACATAACAAACACATTAAAATGCAACACACACACAGACGAACTATAATATAAGAATGGCCTGACTGGGTACAGGACATTTTCAGAAAAAAAATATGATAGGTTGTGCCTGGTTTTATGGATAGCAAAACCTCCTGCTGTTATGGCAATGTTAAATATAACATTAAATTGAAAACATTAAATGACTACAATACAAATAAATGGAAGAACATACAGATGACAGTGAAACACACGAATTAACAATACAATAGAACATTGCGACAAGCTAATAGTTATTTAAGATACCAGGCTTATAATTTAATACGCCAGACGCTTGTTTCGTCTACATAAAACTCATCAGTGACGCCCAGGTCAAAATAGCATAGACAGCCACACAAAGATGAAACTGTCGAAACCCGATGTAATGTTTTGCAACTTAGTGAGGATGATGTTGTTCAGTTGTTGTCGTTTGTTGGTCTGATTCATAAGAGTTTCTTGTTTCTCAATTTTTAATTGAAAAGACCGTTGGTTTTCCTGTTTGAATTGCTTTGCATTAGTCATTTTTGAGTCCTTAATGTTGCTGTTCGGTGCGATGTCAGGCTCCGCCTTGAAGGTCGTAACTTTTAACTTTTAATACATTGTGACTTGGATGAAGGGTTGTCTCATTTGTACTTATACCACACCTTCTTATTTGTAATCGAGCATCTTGCAAATTATCAAATTTGGTGTATAAACGCTTTTTTCGTTAATCTGTGATATGGAATCCATTTGTATTTTTTTCCATCTGATGAGTTGAGCCTTTTTCAACTGTTTTTTTAGTTCGTTTTTATGTTGTACTTTTTACCAGGTTAGGGGGAGGGATTGGATCCCGATAACATGTTCAACCCCCGCCACATTATGTATGTACGTGTCTGACCCAAGTCAAGAGCCTGTAATTCAGTGGTTGTCGTTTGTTAATGAGTTACATATATGTTTTCGTTCCTTTTGTTGTACATAAATAAGGTCGTTAGTTTTCTCGTTTGAATTGTTATACATTGTCATTATAGCTGACTATGCGGTATGGGCTTTGCTTATTGTTGAAGGTCGTAAGATGATCTATAGTTGTTAATTACTGTGTCATGTTGGTCTCTTGTAGAGCGTTGCCTCATTGACAATCATACCACATCTTCTTTTTTATATTGTCAGTTTTTGGTATTAATTTATTGAGAACTTTAAATAGCGTTCCTGTAACCTAAACGCTCGCATAAGAACAAAACCAAGAATAACCTGTTATAAAATACCTTAAAGGTGAAGGAAAAATTGCTGGAATTGCTTGTTCTGCCATTTACTGTAACAGATATAATGGTTGTCGTGGATGAGTTGCTTTTTTCAGTCAAACAAGTCAAACTGTAAAAAAAGCAAGTTAACAATATATCAACGATTTCGTTTAGACTTGCGTTTATAATTACATTTAGCATATACTAAATGAAAGCCAAATTGGTGACCGTATGTTTATAATACCAGTTCCCATTAGCTGCGCCCTCTGTTTCTCAAACTATAGTTAATATTAATATATTACATAAGTTATTTTGCCATGGTAAATCCTTGTTTATATATTCGTTTGTTTTTGAAGTGATTTAGATGGTGACGCAGTGTTGACTGCTGTGCCCTTTTTGACATTTATATCTATCGTGTCTGTTTTTTTGTTCACCCAGAGACTGTCATACAAGTGAGAGATTTATCTTGCTTTAAAACAAGGTTTAAACTACCATTTTTGTTGCAAAATAAAATTCCTGACCAAGTCAGGAATATGATAGTTGTTATCCACTCGGTTGGTGTGTTTGAGCAATTGATTTTGCCATTTAATTAAGGATTTACCGTTTGGAATTTTCCTCGGAATTCAGTATTTTGGTGATTTTACTTTTTACTATTCCCTATTTATTTCTAACTTTGTCCTTTTGCTAAATATTTTCTCATTGTGTATTGAATTCTGATTTGTTATGACATCGTACATAAATTTCCTCTCAAAGTGTTATATTGTGCTACCTGGAGATCGCTGCAATGGTATAGTGCAGAAGGTCAACAAGCTAAGGTCAATGGTAAAGATGTAATATTTTAGGTTTAAGTTACTCAGTCTAATCTGTTTTGTGTAGTGATTTGTATATTGTTGTTTGTAAGTTTGCTGTTTTAGTTTTACATTTGGAGTTATCTACCTTATGAACTAAATAATTAATAGCCCCTTGATCATTACTGAAATTTTGTTACGAAAGAAATAACACAATAGGTCGAATATAATTTTATAGTTAATTTGATGATAAGAGAAGTTTCACAGAGTCATAGTTTAGTTGTTAGGAATGTTTGTTAATTATATCTTAACGTTAACCTTGAATTAGGAGATGATGGGTTGATTGTGGTTTGCATAATTAGAGCACTGATACTAGTTAAATTTAAACAAACAAACGCAGCTACAAGAGATAAATATCGTGGTGAAAACGATTCGTAAACTTCCTAAGCGCAAGAACACAATTCAGTGAATTATGCATTATAGCATAGTATGCATGTTTGAAATGTAACATACTTTTAGGGGACTGCAAACCATAGCAGTAAGCCGTAGGTTTTTCATCAAAAGAAGTCGGAAGGTATAAACTTTTTCTAAATTGATTTTATATTTTCCGTTTATTCATACATAAAACGTTGTTTTTAGCTTCGAATTTGAAGTTTTAAATACCATTAAATAGAACATAGTAAGAGGTCTGATTACAAATGCTACAAATATCAACGCTTTGATAAAATGACAAGGATATAACAACTACAGCTTATATCTCTTTTGTCCATGACTATTATATATTAACCGGTAATTAAATGTAACTGACAGCTAGTTCAAAGCCAAAAGAAAAGAAGGAAGAAGATCAAGTATATAAGAGTAGAAAGTAAAAAGTACACATCCAACATCAAACAGATTAAGGAATCAGTCTTGTATTACAATTTCAGTTGCCGGTGCACGTAAAATATGGAGTGAAATAAAATACTCCACTTTTTTTATCTGAATTGTTACTGTTTGATAAAAAATTAATGGTGAATTGAAACATATATATTTAAATTTTGAAAATATCTTTCATCTCTTTGGGATATCAATCCAGGAAAGTGGAAGGATATCATGTGTACTGGAAGTGGTGCGGCCTAGTCAAAACAACAAACAGAAAGTTGAAAAAATTAGTTTTAACTTCAGGGTTACATGTCTTTTTTTCTTCGTGGCATACCCCACTTTTTTCTCTCGATTAAATCACATTTTCATATTACTATATACATGATATGAACATGAAAAAAATCTATGTATCTTTTTTTTTATTTTCGAAGATCAGCTGTTTTGCATAGAAGCTTATGGAGCAGTCAATTTCAAGACTGCAACCTTAAGAGTAAGATTGAGTGTATGGATATATTGAACTTTACTTAGAATGCGATGTTTTGACTGTTACGTTGTCACATCGTACTCCATCAAAGTCTACAGAAATACTGTCGTTCATGTTTCCAATGAATCGTCCAATTATTGTTACTAATGTACCACCTTTAACTGGTCCACTTAATGGATTCACCTAATTGAGATAAAAATATAAATTTATTTATTGTAGATAGATATATAATCGTAGGATCAGGTTACACACTATTATGAGTAATTTGTCCTTTCTTTTAATAAAAGAATAATGAAAATTAGATTGTGTAAAATAATGGACACAATGTGAAGTGTCATAAACAGCGAAGTTCTGACACTTCAAACGTGTCCGTTTTTCCACACACAATCTTATTTTATTAATGGTTTAAACGATTTTATGATATAGAATTTGTGTATACGTATATTGTATTGAAATTCGATATAATACTAAATTTAATGTATTTATGAAGTAACTAATACAACTAAGACGCTTGACGTATTATGCATACATTATACTTTCTTGATATAACACAGAAAAGAGAAGAAAAAAAAACCCACTGCATTTACTTACAAATTTCAAATTAAGGGGGCTCGCGGGGCGAAATCAATTTTTTTAGGATTTCGCTATATTTTTCTACAAATGAACTTTATTTTATACTAAATAGAAAAATAAAATAAAAAAAATGGGGTTACCGTTCATTTACGCTCACAATCTGACCCCGAAAGAAGCATATATTTTTGTAAAAGTTTTTTTTCTCTGTTGAACTAATAGGAGAAAGTATCGAAATAAAAAAGAACTAAATTATAGAAATCGGTAAATTTTTACAATAGTTTAGTTTAAGTATAGCTTATTTGAAAATAATAATAAAAGATAAAGGTCACCGATAATTTTAAAAAGATATTTCAATTTTAATGCCAATCAATGGCATGTTTGCACGAGAGGGAGATAATTTGGAGCTTTTTCAATGATACATACATTTTAAAAGTCATCTGGGGCCAAAACGAATTAATTTATTTTAATGATTGTCGTACCAATTAATAAAGTAATAAATAAAATTTGTAATGAAAAACACTTGTTTAATCTTTTTTCTGAAATGTGTATACCCTTGAGCCTCCTTATGCTTGAAATGCTATCTGAAGAATAATTAAGAATAAGGAAAATCTTTATTTTCTGCGTAATCAGCCATTACATAATATCTCAAAGTGTGTCAAAGTGATAAATGAGGTTAATTTTCAACACTGATATATGTAGATGTTGGTATCTATTAAAATGTTTTAACCCACTGCATTTGTTTGCACTTGTTTTAAGTCAGGAATCTTATGTTCAATATGTGTGTTTGTTGATGTGTTTCTAAAATGTTTCTCATTTCTCGTTTTTTATCAACATTAAATCGTTGGTTTTCCCGTTTAAATGGTTTAACACTAGTCATTTTTTTGGTCCCTTCATAGCTTGCTGTTCAATGTGAGCCAGGACTCCGTGTTTTAGACCGTTCTTTGACCTATAATGCATAACTTTTACAAATTGTGACTTGAATGGTGAGTCGTCTCATTGGCACTCATATCACATCTTCTTATATCTATATATAAGAAATAATATGATATGTTTTGTAAATTGAGAGAAGTTTTAATCAAAATTAGGAATCTGTTCAATCGTTTAAGTAATAATACACATTGGAAAAATTCGAAAAGAAGTTTTTAAAATTGATCTCTATTAGAAGATGATATCTACATTTACTTTTTTTCATGCTTTTCACAAAATCAAGACACGTTTATCATTATTGCTGACTTCTCTAAAAAAAAAAAGTAAGACTTGCACCTGATAAATTTCTGGTAAACACTTCACTTCATAATTATTTTCAACACGAAGGTAACATTCTGGATCTGAAACAAAAACCACTGACAATCAAATTATTATTACAAATTAATTATTACACTTCTTTGTACATTGCTAACAAATTTCCTTGACTCAGATAATGATCGAAACCAAGTGAGTCATATTGACTGTCTGAAAAAAAACTAAAATCTTAGACGTCTGTGAAATTTATCCACTTTCTTTGCGTTTCAATTGGTTATTCATTTAAGGTTTTTATATCGTTGTTTCTCTTTATATGGTTTCTGTCATTGTGATTTTGTTACTCAAATAGATCAAACATATTTTTTCATCTTTGTTTATATATATCTTTTTTATTTGAATTCAATACCAGTTCATATAAGTGTAAGTTTCAAATGCGACATTATTTTGCATATAAAGATAAGTCATATTCTATAACAGCTACCATTAGAAAAGGTATATCATATTTAATTATAAGCAACACTGTATTTCGGAATAAATTCGGTGAATTGTTTATTATAATACGGAGAGTAGAACATGTACTTTTTATCATGTGGTTTTTTTTTGTGGTGCCTTTATCCGTTAGTGATGCTACACAGTGATAGAAGAGCTAAAAATCAACAAATGATTGCATCGATTACTTAGTAAATATGATAACACTATTTTTAAAGTAACATTTTACTCATGACCGAAAGCCAGTCACAGTTCATGTTATGTATCTACTGATGTTTTATAGTCATGTACTCAGTTTATCTAATAAAATATATCAAACTCTTCCATACCAAATTCACATGTATTTCCAATCCACCCGTTTAAACATCCATAGGTGCAGTGTCCAGTTTTTAAGTGACATGGTCCACTACAGTTTCCGGGGCATAGTTTAGTACATAGAGGTCCAAAATGCGTAGGAGGACAGCCTAAAACAACGCGCATTAACATCAAATACTGATATAATTATATAGTATCAAATCTACAGGAGTTTGCAACCACTCAGAAAACATTTTCTTTTTTTACTACAGGATTAAACATAATGTGTCTATATATTGATGTAACCTGTAGCGATTAGTTCAGAAACTGAACAAGACTTTTGTGTTTCGAACTATTGTATGTAAATTTTGTACAAAATTCTCAAAAATTCTCAAAAAATCATTTTCATCTGTATACAAAATTGTTTCATATTTTTCTACACCTGATTCATCCCTCAGTTTGGGAAAGTATCATCAGTTGATAGTTGTATTTTTTGTCCAATCACACTGCTCAGATACACTGACTTAGGTAGGGTACACAAAAGAGCAACCTAAATTCTGTGATGCAAATAAATACTTCCATGCTATCTAAACCTATGATGCCATTAATCACTTGTACACACATTATTTGGGTGTATCGATGCATAATACATTCTCTAGATTAACTAACATAATTTTAAACTGGTTTTCCTGTTCAATGCAAAACTCACCAACAATCCCGAGTTCGCATACATCAACTTTAGACTCATCTTTAATCGAAAGTTCATAAATCAAATATCGGAAAATGTTGCCAATCCTGATATCAGTCATTCCAGTTATATTCCCGGAATATAAAAGCGTTCTATTTGTCCGAGAACCAGTTGTGTTTGAAGCGTAAAAAGTATGGTCAACTTCGCTTGTACTGTTATCTACAACGAAAATATTAAAATATTGGAATGCCATAAATATTATAGTGTCATGGTTTCATATGTTTGACTTTGGAAATACAAATCGTGAATATTTTTCAGGGGAGAAATCAGTTTGAAATCACTTGGTTACATTATATCGCACAATAACTCCATTTTTTTAAATGAACAGTATCAGAAAATCTCTAGTTCTTCAGAAATGCTTCCCATTTAAACAAAAGACAAAGAAATATGTCACATGTACAGAGTTGTAAGCAAAATCAATATGAACAATGAATTTGTAAGAGGTTATATAGTTTTCATTTTCAGGAACTATTCAAACTGCATATATGCGCAGATCTTTCGGGGAAGAATATCCAAAATGTTCTGCATGGACCGCCGGAAAAAATTTCAAAACTCCTGTAAACCTGAAGAAATTAAAATTGCGTTATAAAAATGATTCATTTCAAACCATTGAAGACTCTAGGACAAAAGGTGTGAGAGCCCTCTGCAAAGAGGTTGTAAAGGATTTTCGTTTTTATAATGTTGCATTGTTGAAAGAACGGTACAAAATTTATCAAAGTCCGAAAGCTTCTGTACTTTTTGGATTTTCAATGTTCGTCGCCTTCGTAATTTATTTGGCCATGAACTTTTTGCATTCGAACGTCACCGATGATTCTTTTGCGTCTGAAATACAGAATTTTAATACTGGTAATAATGATGAGTTTATTCACCTTTGTAAAGGTTTTATTTCCACACTTCACCCAAATAAGATCAAATAAAAATTTTGGTCGATTTGATCAACGATTTGAAATGATAAACAACAGTAAAAAGAAATTTTCTGTCGAATTGTCTCCGAACAAAATTTTGTTTACATGGAATTCAGATGGACTTGTAAGAATATTCAAAGTCTTACAGCCTTCAAAATCACCGAATACATCTGGTGGTACATTAAGGTCAGCTAAAATTTAGTCCTGGTATCTATGCGGAGTTTATTTACAACCACTTGGTTGATGCCACTGCTGGTGGAGTTTTAATTCCCCGAGGGTATCACCAGCCCAGTAGTTAGCACTTTTGTGCTGGCATGAATTATCATTGATACATGTATGGTCATATTTAAAAAGTACAGTAACTGTTAACAAAAGTTTTGAGTTTTTGAAATACTAAGGCTTTTTTTACCTCAGGAATAGATTACCGTAGCTGTATTTGGCAAAACTTTTAGAAATTTTGGTCCTCAATGCTCTTCAACTTCGTACTTTGTTTTGCCTTTTTATTTTTTTTTGAGGATTTGAGCGTCAATGATGAGTCTTTTGTAGACGAAATGCGCGTCTGATCTTCATTATTTTAATCCTGGTACTAATGATGAGTTTATTCACCATATAATGGTTTTATTTCCTGGTATCAATGATGAGTTTATCTACACATGGTGGCAAGAGAGTAAGATAAAGAAAGCGAAAACTATAATGGATTAAGGGGAGCTGCGTTCATAATATGCCTCTGCCAATACTCCAACACACTTGTCAGTTTCCCATAATTTCCGTGAAATTTACTATTTATTGACGATATACTACTGTCGAGAAAATGTGACCAAAAAAATAACCTTCTAATTATGAAAGCTTTTCCGTCAAACAATCTTTCGGGCGGACGAAGACTTTATATACTAAGCAGTATCACCTGTGGTGCTACGAATGGGGAATACAAAGACACTGATTATACTTTTAATCAGCATAATGTTTTTAGCAATGAAACATTATTTGTTTTTTAAGATAATATTTAAATGTCTGTGTAAAAGTAGATTAAGGGTTTTGTCTTCCGTCATTGTAGATTACAAAAAAGAACAAATCAATCTGTTAAGATATTGAAATGAACGAGTATAATGAATTGGTGTATTAGAGATAGCTTAAATAATCATATAGGCGATATAAATTTCAGGTATGAATCCTGCAAACAAACTTGTATATAATCTTCACCCGTCTGTAATTAAAAGTGGAAATAATTAAACAAGGCTTAGTATTTATTAGTCAAACAGAAAAATAAATATACGCAAATAACAAATTATAGTGTTGGAGTGTGTTGCCTTAATAGTTTAGTCTGGTGCTGGATAAAGGCAACAGTAGTATACCGCTATTCAAAACTCGTAAGCTAGACGTGTTATTTGATCATCCTTCCCAATGTTTTAGTCTTGAGTGGTGCAAAAGTAAGTAACCTACAAATGTGGGTTTTCCCAATACGCATAAGCTTTTCATCTGGATACTTAAAAATTCAAAAGATCTTTTAGAGTACATACAATCTAACTCTCTTTCATCTTGTAACAGTATTAAAACATTTGACTTTTCTACCCTGTACACAAGTATTCCACATTCCAAACTAAAAGACAAATTGAAAGAGTTGATATTACTTTGCTTCATAAAAAAGAATGGCCAACGTAGATACAAGTATCTTGTCTTAGGGAGGGATAAATCCTACTTTGTAAAGAATCACTCTGATTCAAACAAAAAATTCTCAAACTGATATTATCAAGATGCTTGATTTCTTGATTGACAACATATTTGTTACGTTCGGAGGACGTGTTTTTCAACAGACTGTCGGCATTCCAATGGGAACAAACTGTGCCCCTCTACTCGCCGACTTGTTTCTTTATTTTTATGAGGCTGACTTCATGCAGGAACTTCTTAGGAAGAAAGATAAGAAGTTAGCAATATCCTTTAACTCTACTTTCCGCTATATAGATGATGTTCTTTCACTAAACAATTCAAAATTTGGTGACTATGTGGAACGCATCTATCCAATCGAACTAGAGATAAAGGATACTACAGATACAGTTAAGTCGGCTTCATATCTTGACTTACATCTAGAAATTGACAATGAGGGTCGGTTGAAAACAAAACTTTACGACAAAAGAGATGATTTCAGCTTTCCAATTGTGAACTTTCCATTTCTAAGTAGCAACATTCCAGCAGCACCTGCATACGGGGTATATATCTCCCAATTGATACGATATTCCCGTGCTTGCATTTCCTATCATGATTTTCTTGATAGAGGTTTGCTGCTCACAAGGAAGCTATTAAACCAAGAGTTCCAAATGGTGAAGTTGAAATCATCCCTTCGTAAATTTTACGGACGCCATCACGAGTTGGTTGACCATTATGGAATAACCGTTTCACAAATGATATCGGATATGTTCCTTACGTCGTAACTACAATCCCCTTTCCTTTCATGAATATGACCTACCGAATTAGACTATTTACCGGATTTGTAATCACTTAAGCAACACGACGGGTGCCACATGTGGAGCAGGATCTGCTTACCCTTCCGGAGCACCTGAGATCACCCCTAGTTTTTGGTGGGGTTCGTGTTGTTTATTTTTTAGTTTTCTATGTTGTGTCGTGTGTACTATTGTTTTTCTGTTTGTCTTTTTTATTTTTAGCCATGGCGTTGTCAGTTTGTTATGGATTTATGAGTTTGACTGTCCCTTTGGTATCTTTCGTCCCTCTTTTACAATAAAGCAATATGCTGATATGTCGATATTTTATTTGATAATTCAATTCCTCAAAAAAAAATCACAGACCTTCAGCAGGACTAAAGGAGCGAAACAATTTGTTAAACTTAATAGAATAATATAAAATGGTTGGTCATATAAGTAATAAAATAGAACGATAATGAAAATAATATATTACAAATGTTATGCGTGCTTAGGTCTTTTCTGATAAGACAGGAAACTCTGAGCACCATAAACTTCTTGACAACTAAGTAATGAGAATTATGTATATAATTCAGGTTTATACAAAAGACGATTATCACGTTTCCGTTCCCCATTGAATTATCTACATTCAATTATTTTTAGCACGTGAAAACTATTTATAAATTCACTTTGCCTACGTTGAAGGCATCGCCATTCTTTTTGTTAACCACCTTCCTCCCCTTCACCACCGATAGATTTTACTGTTATAGAGTGCAGGCGATTTGGTGTCACGATATGTCAGTAGCATGGGTTCGAATCCCGGCGAGGGAAGAATAAAAAATTTGCGAAAGCAAATTTACAGATCTAACATTGTTGGGTTGATGTTTAGACGAGTTGTATATACATAATGTACACAGCCATGTATCACCATCATTGATCATTGCTGGTGATCCGATGGATAAATCTGTTTTAGAGTTGTCACCGACTCAGACGTATATATATATATATATATATATATATATATATATATATATATATATATATATATATATATATATATATATATATATATATACACAACTCGTCTAAACGTTCAAACCTATGATTGCGTTGGATAAAAACCGCAATTTTTATACGTGTGCATGTAAAACAAATGTCGTTGTAGAAGGGTCTAAATACAGCACAAACAACATTTTCCAAAAGACCAAAAAAGTGAAAAAGTATATTTAAACAAAATGCATTTGACTAACAGGTCGAACGACTGATGTTCTTTAACCTTGCTGACTGCCATTGGCGATTGCCAAATAAAATTGATCACAAGATGTAACAAAATGGATCTTAATATAAAATATATATATATATAATTTAATTTTTTTTCATTGTTATAACTGTTGTCTCAGTTGCATGCTAAGGTTTTCATACTGTTAGATCATGTGGGTCATTTCGAGTTTTCACTCCAATCACAAATTTACGGGGTATTCAGTGGTCACTTACATCCTAACTTTAGCATAAGTCTTGCTAATATGTTCTGGCTAGAAAGCTCAGACAAAGGCTTATGCTAATTGTTTCGCAGATCGGCTCTCTCTGGCTTTCTACTATATCTTGGCTACTTATCTGAATCACAGTTCAGATGCTTATCAATTACATGCTTTGGAACCAGGAGAGCGGATAGCGCATAATATAGTGTTTCTGTAGTAGCTTTAAAATAGATTAGACATTGGGCACCAACCAGCCGATCTGACTACTTTAAAGTTGTGTTTGAAAGCAAACCGCAGTTTGCCTAAAAATACACTATTTCTATTTGTTTTTCAAAAGATTCGGATAAAGTGACCATGCACGCTAAATTGCTGAGACAGTCGTACGCCAAAAAATATTGTTTATAATTGTATAGTTGTATTAGTTAATATATTTTTGTAGTTTTAGCAATAAAATTATATTCCTAGCTTGTCTAAATCTGCAATTCATTTCTAATGATTAACTTAGAAGATTGTAAATGGCTGCACAAATTTAGATTAAAACAAATACAAGAGTCGAACATTATTTAAGAATAAACACGAAAAAGAAAGCACTCATAAAATGCAACTAGAAACGTTTTACACTGTGAAATGTATATAATGTTTAAAAAATTACTTTAACAAATTATAAATATTTTCATTAAAGAAAACATTATGTTCGTATGTAAGAGTGTTATCTTAGTATTTGTGTATAACATTATATTGGACATGTATTGTATAATATAAACATACCACCAATAATCAGAAAAAGTTCTGACACAATACTTCGTTCCTTTATGTCAATCTGTATCCAAGTTTCAGGTCCATCAATTTTGTAACACGATGAAAAGTTTCCATTATTAATTTGACTAGCAATTTGACTTCTTGTTGAATTCAGCGAGACTGAACCAGCAGTTGCTAAATTATCTGTAATAAGAAAGATAAAGTAGAATCAATGTTACGACGTTTCCTATAGCGGTTTATTTTTGTTTGCAGATAAAGAGTTGTTTGCACTTTTAGGATTTATTCCTTGGATACATACATCCTGTGATCTGCCGACAGAATATTGGATTAAAATATGTTAGCATTCTAGCAAAAGTATCTGATTACAGTTAATTGCAGTCAAAACAGTAAGTAAATATAATTTGTGCAGGTAAGCTTAGCTTAAAATGTAAGGTAGCATTGACAGCTCAATGTCAATATATAAAAGATAGCTAGAAAACGAAATATAAATCCTTCATGTAACTGTTTAGGATACCAATTATTGGTGCTGGCCTTTTGTGTATTTTTTCCCCGAAATCTTATTTGCAGCATTCCCCAACGTCTGTTATGTATCAATTGCGACAGAACACGTAGTTCATTTACGCCAAACTAATTGTATGCATATTTATCAAATTATATATGCTAAATGACAGGTACCTTAGTCATTCTAAGACTTTTTTTAAGAATAAATAAGTATTGTCAAATACATAAGAGTCGACATTTATGTAGTGGTGATGTACAACAACAAGTATTTAATGCAAGATGAATTCCATGATGATCATGGTGTAAATTTAGGTTGTTTCGTCACTTGCTTTAATTTCGATTTTGAGGTATTTTTCCAAATACAGCTTTCAATCTCAAAGTGTAAAATAAAATTAAATAAAATGTACATATCGACGTACCTGTATACTAAAGTTTTGATCCAAATGATAATAGGTAGTTTAAAACCTTATGGTGCAAACGTATTATTTGTGGAAATGTGCTGTAACAACAAGGGACGCATTTTTCGCGCAAACAAATTTTTTCCTCAATAACCGTGTTCTCAAGCATATATTATAATATATGTGTACAAAAAATTCAAAATATACTAAATAGAATCATAATGAAAACGGGGAATGAGTTTAAGATACAAAAACCAGACCAAGGAGTAGACAAAGGCCACGACCATCAATAGGTCTTCTTCGCATCGAGAAAATTCAGTAATTTCGGGTAGGCTTCTGGTGGCCCCTAAACCAGCATGTATACTTTTTCAGTGATATGGACGTCACAATAAATTCCGAAACAAAAAAATTTGCCAAAACATACAAGGCCAGAGATTTGTGACTGGCGAACAAATGTAGCGGGGTTAAACATAAGTTATCACATTCCAACCCATCCCCTATATTTCTAGACAATGTCCAACAAACAAATACACAGCAATAGGCACATTAAAACACATATTTATTACATAATACGTGCAGAACATAACACGTTTCATGCTAACAAAAGGGTAAAGAAAAATTGTATTTATGTACAACGCAAAGACCCTTCGAGTGTTGAAAAAATAGAAATGCCTTTTCTAAAGCACATACAAATCAAGCACACAAATACTGAAATTTTACAGAATTCATAGTAACATTTTACAACATTTACATATTTAAGTAACACTCCATTTTGGATATTAATAATAATAAAAACACATCTATAGATGCAACTTATTTCGTTATATTTGTTTCAATGCTGTTGTTAAGTGTTTATCCATTTTCGTTGTTAATCCATTCTATTTGACTTTCATGATTGACAAATGTAATATTTTTAATTTGCAAAATGTGTATCTATATATTACCCTTTTTTTCAAAATGCATGTATTTTAAACTCAATCAAAATATTCACAAAAATATCATTTATTTTATCAACTATGTTGGCATTCGATGAATAGATATTTTGAAAATGTAAGCATTCGAGGTTAGCATCCTTTTCCGAAACAGGAAATATTTTCATTATTGGGTAATAAATGGAAAGTTGAATTAAAAATATATATCTTACTTATTTCTTGGCACACAAAAGTTGAGAAATTTGATATTCTAATACTGTTATTAAACTGAAACGTTATACATTAGGATAAATTGTGTGCCATGATTTTTTATAAATTTGAAAATGTAACCACAATTACGATTAAACACAGCACACAATTGATTAAAAAACAAACTTGTATACTAGTTTGTAGAACTAAGAGGATGTGGTGTGGAAGCCAACGAGGCAACTCTCCATTTAAGTTACATTGTGTAAAACATAAGCAATGTACATGTAGGTCTAACTAGAGACTTCAGCACGGAACCTTGATTCACATCGAACAGCAAACAATAAAGAGCCCCAGAATGACTAGTGTAAAATAATTCAAACAGGAAAACCAACGGTCTATTCTATAGAAAACGAGAAACACAGAAGGAACAACATGTTCCTGACTAAGGACATATTCAAATTGTGTCATGTGTGCTATTGTTTGTCTGTTTGTCTTTTTCATTTTAAGCCATGGCGTTGTCAGGTTATTTTCGATTTATGAGTTTGACTGTCCCTCTGGTATCTTTCGTCCCTCTTTTCTTTTCAAACAAATGCAGCGGGTTAAAACGCTATAAGAGGTGCCAATCGTATTGCATATTCCCCATCGGGCTTTTTCATAGAAGCAAAAACATAGTAAAGGATGTTTGTCTTGCAAGCAAATACTGTATACCCAGATTTGTAACCGTCAATCCACTGGTATGAAATTCATAAATGTTTTTGAAATGATTCTTGAAAAATTACACAAACTATGTATCGTCTACAGTGTAAATGTAGCAATCAGTATGATGGTGAGCTAGATCAACGATTTTACAAAAATATTTGCCATAGAAGTGACTTTGTATGTAGGCCAGACCTTCCTCACAGTTGGAATGTTATACTCCTTGACCCAACTGAGGTAGCTCTATATCGACTGACTATGACCAGTATTAAAAACAGCACTACTTGGTTTAAGAAGAGAGAATCACTCGGGAAATATTCTGTATAAAAGAATTTAAAATGTTGGCACTGAATTGGATGAGTGTATTTCGCAGTGCTAACCACCGCAGTTGGATGTGTTAGTTTCATTTGGGATACAGACATACATATTAAATTTGCAATAAATTAAAACAAAAATGAATTATACAAGAAGTGTTCGGTTTTAATTTGTATAATACTAGTATGTCCAATAAGATTAAATAAATGATATCAGAATAGATTGATAAGATGCATTGTACATCATACGGATGAATGATATCTGTTACTAGTATCTGGAATATCTATTGATACATGTACGTGTATACTATGTTTTCTGTTAGTGTTGTTTTGTCTTTATAGACTTTAAAGGCGTATTTTCATATTAATTCATATCTAATTGCTCACATTTATTGCAGTGCCTTCCAGTCTGATTTTTAATGCAACCATCAATACAAACTAAAGTATCTGCATTGCAAATATTATCTAAACAGTTGCATCCAAAAACACAGGAACCATTTCCCGGGTAGCAATGTTGATCTATACAACTTCCGGAGCAAGATGTTGAGCAATTACTTCCCCAAAATGACTTCGGACAACCTGAAAAATACGAAATCAATTAAACAATAGTGCTTGTTGAAATGTACAACATTTGATATCATTGCTGACAAATAATCGCGATTGAATTAATCATATTTGTAATGGATACTGAGGTGCAAAATGTTTGTTGATCATTTTTGTGAAATTAAATGTAGAAATTACAGCCATTTATAATAATTGTTTACATCAATACAGAATACGTCATAATTCAGTAAAATCAATGCATGTGTCTGTAAAAATTAGTTGTTACTCAACTTATTGTTTTTTGTTATACATGAAAGTTCAACATAATTTAGTTAGTTATAAAGCCAGACAAACTGCATTGAACAATTTATTTCTTTTCTATTTTGTTAAATTATATAAGCAGTACCAGTTTCAAGGTCAGATATGCATTTGAAACAATATTGATGAATCCAAATCCTGGGGCCGTGTCAATAAAAGTATCCTAGGATATGTCCTAAAATATGTCTTAGGACATTATTTACGTATATGAGACATGTCTTAGGATGTAAAACAAAGCTATCTTAGGACAGTCCTAAGACCATCATAACCCATTTATTTAATTTTAAAAAATAGGTAGAGATTTCAATGACCTACAGTTTATTGTATTTCAGTATATATATGTAATTAATATATTTATCCTATTTTTGGCTTAAAAAGTAGAAATCATATGTTTGGAGATATTCTATCATAAAGATGAGCATCAGGAGAGAAATGACTTAATATGCATTAGACAAGCTATGTACAGAGAAGAAAAATTATTGCTTTGCTGAATATTTAAAATAAGATATGCCAAAAGAAAAGAAAACAGAAGCTTTTGCTGATTATGTTTAAGCCACATATGTTGATGACACAGTGCTTTGTTTTCACCATACGCAAGACATACCAGTAATGGAGCAGAAGCATTCCACAGGAATAATGAACTGCTTTATAAATCTCATCCGTCAATGTTTGTGTTTTTGACAATAACGTGAAGTTACAAGTTACTACATACATTAAATTGGGAAGTACCCATGCAGCGTATGTTTTATTTGGCACAATTGATACCATGCAATTTTAAAACAGGTGGCGCAAACTTAGCATTGGAGAAAAAAGTTGTGGCGCAAACGGACACATTTGTGGCACAAACGGATTTCTCTCATATGTAAAGGGAGAAGGGATGACTCTTTTATGAAAACAATGAACACAAAATAAATGCAGTTTTAATGCAAAACTTTTAAAAATCTATGTTAAGATTGATAACAAATATAAATGAATTTCAACGACACAAATAAAAGTAAATAGTCAAGAAACTTTGTTAAATGCGATATTCGTACTGCAATTTTAGTAAATAAAATTTTGTCCTTAGGTTCACTCGATTTCAGTTCATGTATTCAATCAGGATTAGTTAAAAAAGAAGACAATTATTTTTCCACATTTAAATTATTATTGCACCGTATATACGTAGGTTCAAGTATAAAAATGTTGTAGATTATAGTATTTGTTAGGCTTCAAAAATGGCAACACGAATTATTTTAGATGAGCATAATACTATGTCATCGTCACATGTACCTTTTGGAGAGTTACTATTGGTGACCAGTTCATACAAATTTGTACATAAAAAGTACTTTATGTTAGTAAAACACTTCACCAGATGACTTCGTAATATATCAATGTATTTATATGTACATCATATGTGCATCAATTAAGTTCTAGAAGACACACACAGTTTTTGTAATTATACTTGTTATTCGAAAACTCAAACTGAATACTATAATCGCTCTTTGTTGATATCTCGAAGTTTTTTATGGATCAAATTTGTCTACAAATTGAAAATAAAGTAACAGAATTGAATCTTTAAAAAATATCAAAAATATAAATTCATACGGTTGAACGTAGTGAATTAGAGTGAAATTATTTTCTCTTGTCTTTTCATGATGTATATAGGTGTCGTATCTATCGTGTGGTCAGTTTCCCGCCGAAACGGGGATTTCGGTAATTCAGCAAGACAGCGCCAAAGCGATCGGTCCTCTTTTAAATACTTGATAAATTAATTGGTGGTAATGGCTGAAAATGAGGAGTTAGATGTTTACGACTGTGAGGTTTCACTTAGTGATGTGATGCAACTTGAAGCTGTAAAAACGCAAGGTGAATTTTACGCTAGTTTAGAAAGGCATTTCCGATTTAAGAAATGAAGTTCACGGGGCTACTGTTTCTGTTGCTTCCCAAGTTAAAAAGTTAAAATCCCAGCATAATTGGAAATACGAGGGGAATAAAGTTCAATTCCTTCTTAACACTGAATTTTTAGAAGATCTCACACAATCCATTTGGGAAATTGATAACTCAAAAGTTACGCACGAGATACTATCAAGAAAGTTATTGAAAAGATCAAAAGGGCAAAATAAACTTATCAAAACCGCCGTTGGAGCGAAGGGGGATGGGAGACTGTTTGACAGTATGAAACTAACCTAGTAGCAAGTGACTCTGACGATGAGAGCAAAATAAATAAAGCAGAAAACAAGGCGTTACGTAAATAAAGGCAACAGTAGTATACCGCTGTTCAAAACTCATAAATCCAAGGACAAAAAACTAAATCGGGGTAACAAAGTAAAACCGAGGGAAACGCATTAAATATAAGAGGAGAACAACGAAACAACACTAAAATGTAACACACACAGAAATAGACCAAGCATCAGACAAAATCCTACGAGAATGACAAATATAACATCAAAACCAAATACATGAATTTGGGATAGACAAGTACCGTGACACGTCTTATCGCAATATGAAATTACACTCAAAAATAAGAGAAAACGAACGACGCAACGTTAAAATGTAACACTCACAGAAACGAACAATACTATAACAATGGCCATATTCCTGACTTGGTACAGGACATTTTTAAAGGTAAAAATAGTGGGTTGAACCTGGTTTTGTGGCATGCCAAACCTCGCACTTTAATGGCAATGTTAAATATAACACTGAAATGACAACATCATATTACAGGACTACAATACAAATAAATAGGAGAACGTATTAGACAAAGAAACACATGATTAATGGATAACAAAAAGCATCAGGTTTAAAATTCAATACGCCAAAAACGCGCCTCGTCCACACAAGACTCACCAGTGACGCCCAGATATAAAAGATCGAAAGTGAAAAAAGTACAAAGTTGTACAGCACTGGAGATCAAAAGCTGTAAAAGGTTGTGTCAAATACGGCTATGTTTTTATGCTTGGGATAAGAACATCCTTATTATTTAGAACAATAAATGCTATTGCAAACAGTAAATTTTATCAAATGAATATAAAAGATATACATGATAATGAAACTGAAGTATCAACTAATTACAGAAAACAAACACGAATACATAATGCAAAGACCAACACAAAATAGACATACCCAAATAAACGTAATTCAAAAGGGAAAAAGGCTGCTGCAAAGCTTAACTTTAATGATGAATCGAGTGCTCCTTAATTTAATGCTACTTTTCCAGCAAAAAATCAGCCCTTTCGTGACCCCCAGTCATGGTACAACGGACAAGCCTTGTACCATAGTCATGGTACAACGGACAAGCCTTGTACCATGATCAAGCCAGTGAAGCCGGCACGAGTGATAATCAGCGAGGAAATCCACAACGCCAAGGAGCTTGTTATGGATGTAGAACGTTCCAGCATTGGGGAAACCAATGTCCTTTCAACCCAAACCTGGCACCATGTCGAAACCAAAATAAGACAAATTTTATAAAGATGAGTATAGTTTGAATAGTTAACCTGATAATACTACGTCATTCTTTCTAATATTGAATCCAATAATCTCACTACTGATTATTACGAGTATGAACAAGGCCAGGCTAATATTATCGTTAAGGACAGGCTAAAAAATCACTATTTATTTTGAAAAAGTATAGGATGTTATGAATTTATTTTGGACACCATTTTGAACGGTTACAAAATTCCTTTTAACAGTACTCCACCGTCTATATTTTTACAAAACAATCGATCGGCAATCATCCATAGCGAGCTTGTAACTGAAGCTATTCACGATCTATTGATTAGGGATTTGATTGAAGAATGTGACATTCAACCACGTATTGTAAATCCACTTACAGTTTCTGCGTCTAACAGTAAAAAGAAACGTCTCATTTTAGATCTCTGACATGTTAATAAACATCTTTGGAAAACTAGTGTAAAATTTGAAGATATTCGTAAAGCTATGCAATTCGTCACAAACAATTATTTTTGTTTCCAGTTTGATATTGTTTCAGCATATCACCATATAAATATTTTTAACCCCATACAGAATTTTTTGGTTTCTCTTTGAAGTATGAAAACACTGTAAAATGGTAAAATTTTCAGTCCTTCCTTTTGGGCTATCTTCAGCTTGTTATATATTTACCAAGATCACCAGGCCACTTATAAAGAAATGGAGGGGTGAAGGTAAACAAGTTTTAATGTACTTAGATGATGGTTTAGGTACTCATACAAATGAAGATATCTGTAAAACCGTCTCTGAACAAGTTAGACATGATTTGATTATGAGTGATTTTGTTCCCAAAAATGAAAAATCTAAGTGATCACCTTTGAAAAATTTGGTACTTTTGGGTTATTCAATTGACACTTACCAGAATGTAAAATCATTTATTTCCGATTTTATTGTGTCAGTCCGTAGTTTACAGCGACGCTAGTAATATAGGATATGGTGGTTACATGTAGAAACACCTTTTAATATAGCTCATGGTATGTGGTACGAATGTGAGCCTACTAAAAGTTCTACGTGGAAAGAGCTCAATGCCGTCAAGCATATTCTTTTATCTATGGTAGATATTTTAAAAGATAAACGATTCAAATATTGTTTAGTGACAACCAGAACGTAGTGAGTATTGTTGCTGAAAGTAGTATGAAACCTGAATTACAGGATATTGCTCTGTGCATTTTTGAAAAGTGTTTGACACATAACATATCCATCGATGCAGAATGGGTACCTAGAACTTTTATGAGAAAGCGGATTTCATTAGTTGTATTATTGATTACGACGATTGGGGGTGTTTGTGAACAATTGTTTACGTATTCAGATTCCCTGTTAGGACCCCACGAGATATACTGGTTTGCTAATAATGACAATCACAAGTTAACGGTATTTATTCCCATTATTTGACGGTGAACTCGATTGGTATTGATTCATTCACTGTGAACTGGAATGGTGTGAACGGTTGGTTTGTACCTCCCGTCTTTTTAGTATAGAAAGTACTTCGTTACATGAAGTTATGTATGGCAAATGGAACATTTTTTCTGCCTTTATGGAAATCGGCAAGCTATTGGCCGATATTATCTCCCACTGGTTAAGGATGTATTAAAGATTGAAAGGGATGTATTGACCTACCCACTAACAAGGAATACTATACCCCCGGTAAAGGATATAAATCTGTATTTGGGAATATCGATTATGCAGTTGGCTTTGAAAATGGTTTTCGAACCTACTAGCTACTAGCATGTTAAAGCTTTTAAGTTTGTGGTGGTTTATTTCAGCTATACAGAGATGGTTGTGTAAAAGTAATATTTTCTAGTTAGTCTGAATGACAGTGGTGTTGGTTTTTATTTCAGCGAAAGATGAAGTGTTTAAAACGTTAGTAAATAAGTACTTAGTTAAGTTGTTTTTATGTATAACGTATTAATGTGTGTTTTACTTTTACAGTATTTTTGCAAGCTTTAAACCACAACCTGTTGGAATTACCTGCTTCATTGATTGAAAAAGTGTCCTTACTTTCTGATTTGTTAATAGAGAGTAAATCGAGCAACACAGTTCAAAATTATTGTTATGATTTTATAAGATCGAAAAAATGGGCTTTATCGAATGGAATATGTAGTAAATTTATTTTACCGGCCAAACCAATTCTTGTGGCTTTATATCTAGCATGTTACCGCAACAAAATCATACGCCCAGTCCTATCAATCAAGCTTTTTATAGGATTAGATGGGCACATAAAATTACTAGTGAACTTTCTCCTACTGATTCAGATTTAGTGAAAAATATTCTGGAAGGAGGTAAGAGAAGTCTATCAGTTCCGGTTAAGAAGTAGAAGCCTATAACTCCAGACCTGCTTTCGCAAAGTTTGATAACATTTTATTATGAAGATAATATGTATAACCAGCGTACTACGTGTGCCTGTTTGTTATCGTATTATTGTTTTTTACGTCTTTCCGAATAGTTCAATCTTCAAACCTGTGATGTTTTCTTTTTTCAAAGTCACATGACCGTATTTATACAGAAAAGTAAAACCGATATTTACAGAGATGGTGATAGAATAATTATCTCCAGAACCGGAAATAAATTGTGCCCCGTAAAGAATTAAGAGAAGTATTTGGAATGGAGTAATAATCAGACAGATTGTGATTTATATTTATTTCGGAATTTGACGAAATCCAAGGATAGTTTTACATTCCGTAAAGACAACAAACCTCTTTCATATACAAGAACGAGGAAGCTTTTTATTGCAGTTTTTAGTCCGTTCGGGTCGAACATTGAATCATTTGGTCTCCATAGTCTGAGAGCCGTTTGAGCATCTACAGCTTTTAATTTTGGAATTTCGGATAGACTGTTAAAAGGCATGGACGATTTATTTTTTGTTGGTTTCACTAAATTTGGGTTGATAGATATATTTTTGAATAAATCTCTATTTTTTCATAAAATTTTTCCGTTCTTTGGCACAGCAACGGCGTTGTCGTGAAGCTTTGCACTTTATTATGAGTTTTGTATTATTTATACTTTCACAGTAAATGTTTTTTTTAAGGCATACACTATCATGGGGTGACGTACATGAGACTAGTATTTTGTAGTGAAGTTTAATACAGAATGAAGGTTGTCACAAGACAACATGTTTTATGAGGATACAACTCTTACACTTCTTTTCACTTCTATCTAATATGAAGTTCAGATGATACTTAAAATATGAATGTCTGTCTTCACAAGGTTGTGCTGATATATATTGCACTGAGTATTATAAGTTGGTTATTTAGTTCCTTCAAATTCACTTGTGATATATTTCAATACAAATTAAAAATGATTGATACATTCGTTGTGACAAAAAAACAACATTTAAATATAGTTTAAAATTGTAATGGAACATTTAAGAATCGAAATGTCCAAACGGGTATCGTACTAAACGAATGCAAGGGGAAAAATGTACTATGATAGTATAACAAAAAAGCAACAATAGAGTGATTACATGAAAATTATTCAATTTTAAATGTAGAACTTGTTTTGATTGCAGTATTCATATTAATATAAAAAGGAATATAAAGTTGTTAGGCAATAAATCAACAACTATTGAATAAAGAAAAACAAATAACATTCGTCTTTATTTTGCAACAGATGATATAAGTTTGCATCCGTTTATCCCGATATTCGTTTGGTTGTTTGGATTTTGACAATGTAAACTGTTCCTTGGCATTGTTTACGTGGGCAAATTACAATACACAATATAATGCGTTACTTACCATTTATTGCAACGTAACACAATTCAATTATTGGCCCAAAAGGTCCGTTCTTCTTCTCTATAGATCCTTTAGTGTCGTAATAAATGACATATTGTCCAAGTTGATAACAAGGAATACTCTGAGTTATGTTTGGAAGATTTGTATCATTACCAGAATCTTCATAACAAAGGTAACCGTCAGGTGGAATTGTTGATGTGTTGGATACATATAGCTTAAATCCACTCATCCGATGGGCGACTAAAAAAAACTAAATCCATCATTTTACCAAAAAATCAAAATCCCGAAATCTTTAGTGCGGTTGTGTTGAATTGTATTCAAACTACTCTTAAAAGAATATAATATGTGATAAGGTAGGTAATATTTAGAAAAGCTGTGTCAAGACAACATATCAGTATAAATTTATAAGCACAATTAGCATGCAAGGGATAATATTACATGTAGTTATTATAAGTGTCTGTCTATTTCTGTTTTCACTATAATAATAGATTAAGGTCTATAAGTCTTAAGTTTGGTTTTTTTTATGGTAGAAAACTTTTAAACGGAGTCAATTTTTGATTTCAGTTGTTTTGCTTTATCGTGGATAATCAAGTGTCGATAGTAGATACCTTTTAAAGTTTAAGTCAAAACTGCTGAAATTTGTCAAAAATTGTCAATTAAATAAAATACTTCAAGAAGTAAAATAACAAAAATACCGAACTCAAAGGGAAATTCAAAACGGAAAGTCCTTTTAAAAATGGCAAAATAAAAAGCCAAATCACATTTAACGAATTGAAAACAACTGTCATATTTCTAACTTGGCAAAGGCATTTCCTTATGTAGAAAATTACGGATTAAACCTCGTTTGGTAGCTAGCTAAACTTCTCACTTGTATGACAAAGTACAAAGTAAAAATATGAACAGTAGGTGTCGAAGACATTTTGGGAATTTTATAAGTCCAAAATGGTGTCCATTCTTTCTTGGATTGAACTCATATATTTTGTTTTTCATCATGGTGGCCCTGATATTTGGGTTTTGGAAAAAAAACCACACAAAAAAGATTTATGTTTTCAGAGTAAAATTAACGTTGGTCAAAAAGAAATATTAGCTAATTCGATAGTAATATAACACTAGTATGTTAACATTTTATAGGTTTGTAAATTCCTTGTAAATTCCTTTTATTTAATGACTTTGCAATTTGAAGAAATGCTGTCAAACTTTTATTTAATTTCATGGTTTCTCAAATACTTTATCCATACTATAAACTTATGGATATTATGTATAAGGAGCACATCAAAATGTCAACAACTATTACTCATTCTTATTATATTGTATATAAGTATGTTTAATTTGATTGGTTGATAGTCAATGAATTTGTTATTCATTTTCTTCAATTTCATGAATATCGTTCATATACTTATTGCCGCAAGGGTTTATGCACAAGGATATGGCTATTGTATCATCTCTACTGTGGTGTTTGCAAAAACAAATATAAACGAAGATGCTTGATTATTGTGTGTTTAACAAAATGCAGGTGTTTTTTGTTAACAGTATTGATTGGAATTAAATAGACAAATAACCTTCATTATTTATATTAAAATTCGGTGTCATTAAACAGACTAAGTTATATGGTTTGCCACTACCCCTCCTTACGGATCTATAGAGGGATAGTAAAATCGATGGGTTTGAGGCCGAAAGTCGAATCTTCATTGAATTTTACTTACCCGCTGTTGATCCGTAGGGTCAGTGGTTAACCGTATAACGAATTTATCGTACACGATAACTTTTTCTTGGAAGTTTTGGGTAAATATAAACAATGATATAAATAACATGAATAGATGAACCCTTACATGCATGCATATGACGGCGTTAAACTAATCATAACGTCACTTATGGACCTGAGGTGCGATATGGGGTATTTGGCGCGCGGTTTAGTAAATCTTTGCTCTCAGTTGGTATTTCTCGCAAGTACTGATCGTTGTGTGAGTCTTATAGTGGTCTATGTCCGCTTTTGATACACTAAAGATATGGTTATACTAGATATTCATGTGCAATGGTATATCCCCCTATATAATAAGAATATGGGATTTCTACATTCTACAAGTTTTTGTTACACTTCATAGAGCACTGGGAGTTCAGAGAAAATATTTTTAAAGTGCAGTATCTCCATTATTTTTCAAGTATTTTTGCTGTAAAATATTTGTTAATAAAATCATCTTAGTAGTACAACGCTTACTTGATTATTTGCATAATTTGTACTAAATCTATGAATAATTCGTAGCAACATAACCATTAAAGAATTGTGTCCATGATACATCTTCAATAGATATATAGAGATTAATTTCTAAAACTCGTTATTTGTCGTGAAGTGATATTACTCCAGAAAAGTCTTTTATTTATAAGTCTTTCCACTTTTCCGTGGAAAAACCTATAGTCTAGTCAAAATAGATGAAAAATGTGGCCAACCTCAAAAAAATTGAAACAGAATTGTTTTTGTATATTTCAATTCTAACAGGCTTTTTTTATAACATACTAAAAGTCTACCAAGATATCTGAGTGGGAACATGGATTTATTGGGTGAAAAATGACAAAATTTGTCAAAAATAGTGATAAACTGGGAAAAGCTGGTAAAATATTTATTCTGTGAGATAATCATTGCAAACCAAAAGTTTTACAACAGTAGGTACAGTGTTTATGAAATAACTAAAAAAAATGGCTGTTTTTTTTACTAACATGAAATTTTAGGTGAAAACATCAGATTTCTGTTGGAATTTGAGAATCACAAAGCACATATTGATTATAAAAACAGACAGGAAATATACAAAAATGGTAATAGAAGTTCATTTTATATTTCAAAAAAGACAAAAACCTTTACTATCATCACTTCAAAACTATTCAGCAAATTGTATTTGTACAAATGATGATTTTGGGTAAAATATACCAAAATCATTCAAAAATCGTAAAAAACTGGAAAAACACACGTTTCAAGTTTTAACTGTTTATAATCAATCCAAAATAGAAAAATGCAAATATTAATCTAATAAAAATCAGATAAAACAAAATTCACTATAAAACAATTTTGAAAAATTGCTGATTTTGGGTGAAAAAAGACAAAATTTGCCAAAAATCGTCGAAAACTGGAAAATTCTGATAAAATTCATAGTTTTATAGAAATCAATTAAGAATTTAGAGGTAAAAAGTATAATTCACAAAAAGGTTTGTTAAGTAAAAAGTATATGGCAAAATACAAGGAGACATTTTTTTTTTAGATTATTCCATAGTTTTTTTTGTATACAATAAATATATATTCATCAGTAAAGTCAGATTCAGCAATGGGAACGGAATTAGAACAATTCAAACCACGACATTCACCGCATCCTACTGAACACTGAAGACCATTTTTTTCTGCAGACACATCGTTTGGTGTCACAATTTTGCTTGCGGTTGCATCTTATAATGTTAAGAAGTTTATCTGGTGCAGGAGGAAGGTCCATCAAAATTGGACAAAGTTTTCAACGTTTGATTTCCCAACCATAGTCTGTAGGATCCATGTCTACTTCTTCTGACATCCATTTTTGGCACTGATGATAAACTCTTAGACTGTGAAATTTCCCTGAATCGGATGTTGGTGGTAAACCTTTTACCTGAACTGAACTGAAGTGTTTCCAGTTATTACTCTGGATGTAAATTTTCTCCAGCGAAGAATGTTAAGTCCTTCAAGAGGAAGTCCTCCATATTAACACGTGAGTGCTTCTTCTCCCGCTTTGATAATATCAGCTTTAATTGATTTGTTATCCATGAAAAATTTGCCTTGCGTTTTCAGATATTCTTGGTTTAGTTTTTTTAATGCAAGTCTTTTGCCTATTCCAAAAAGCCTAGATGTCGAGTCACAACCTGTTAAAGAATGTAAAAAAGGCAATAAAAAACAGACATCCTCCCCAAGAAATCCTCTAGTCTGTTGTATATTCCATATTTTCATTTTTTTGTTGATTGCCATTTTATCAGATTTGAAAATAACCCTTTTACACTGCTGATTCACATTTCTTGTATGCTACTTAAGTGAAGATCCCAGTTTCCTGTTCGTTCAGCTATTAGAAATTTGCTAAGAATGTTTGTCATGCTGCAAAAGTTCAACCACAAAGACGATGTTCTTGATTTACACAATTTCTCTTTTGTTGCTTCCAGTTTAGTACTTATCTCAGAAAGAATTGAACTTTGTTCGACAGATTCAGTAGTTTCTTCGCCAGCAACAAATCGGTCGTATAGCTCGCATGCTTTTTCAACAATTTCGTCGCATTCACTGGAATCAGCCTCTGTATCAGTTTCGTGTGCACTAGGCAGACTGACCCTGAATGATTCCTTCATGAGAAGTATATGAAAAGCGTTTTCCACCATCATAAACCCACGAACAGCTCTAGATACTGCTTTGCCACTTAGCATATGATTTACCGCATTTGATGCATATACAGTTTCTAATACTTCATGCAGACCAGAAC
Source organism: Mytilus galloprovincialis (assembly GCF_965363235.1). Taxonomy (NCBI): domain Eukaryota; kingdom Metazoa; phylum Mollusca; class Bivalvia; order Mytilida; family Mytilidae; genus Mytilus; species Mytilus galloprovincialis. The sequence continues at coordinate 61,725,905 of NC_134838.1, read as the reverse complement.
CACCCATAAGACGACCAATACTTCCAAGGAAGCTCATTTCAGTGTGAAATCCTCCTAGACGAAGGACGATATGTTTAAGGTCACTCTCGGTTTTTTCATTTGTGACTATACACAAAGCTTTCCATTACAGAGGCTGATCAAACGTGACAACAGGTGGTTTTTGGTATCTGTGAGCTTCTTTGCAAATGAATTTTAAAGTGGAATAAATGCAAAATAAATCACTAGGATTGAAGTCGATCATTGGTAGAAATACAAATGATGATTTACCAGGATATGTTCCTTCCTGAACCATTTGCATATATCCAGACCAACCTGGCATAGGAGAACGCAAAAGCCATGACACTTTCCACAACAAATTGACCATATATGAACAGTCCACATCTTTATAGTTCATTTTTCTCAGATTTCTATAAATACATGATGCCATTTGATTTGATTCTAATGGTTTGTAGTAAGAAATGTTGATTTTGGCCAGCAGTGCTATTTGCTCTGACGTCACGTCTATTTTCGGAATAGGTTTTGTACCGAAAGACCCTGGGGTAACTGCTGCCATAATTCCCATTCCATGGAAAGTATTATTTCCATCTAGAGTTCCTGAGTTGTGGTCTACATTGTCTGCTAGATACTGCAAAAAGCTTTCGGCAACAAAATTAGGAATGTCATTTCCCTTTTTTGCAGCTGCACAACATTCAAATTTTTGAATTTCAGTATATGAAGAACAAAATCCTAGACTATTCAAAGTATCAATCAGAAATCTAGACGAAAAGTTATGATGTAACTGTACTCCTAGTGCTAGTTGTAGAGGTAACATAAACATTCTTGGTGCTGCGGCTTGGACTATAGATTGACCTATTGACATGATTTTTAAACGTTTATCCTTCCACTGAATATAGTTTGAAGAAGAGTCTGTAAGGATTCGGGCACATACTTCATGTTGTTTTGTACAGATAGTTCACCAGGTGAAGGATATAGTGCCTTGTTGGATGTTTCTGATGAAAGGATTTCAGATTTAAGTATCTTAGCAGCTGCCTGGATAATGGACTTTTTTCTTTATCATTACTACGATTTGTGTTTGTTTGTTCATAGAGCTCCTGTAAAATTGACCGAACTGTGTTTCGAAAAGTAACAACATTTGGCTTTCCGTTTATTTCAGATATGATTACTTTATCTTCAAAATGTTCTTGTAGTTTATTCTTCATATGTTGTACACCATACGCATCATCAATTCCACAGTGTTCTGACATTTTTGTTCACAAGATCTGCAACTGTTATTTGTTCAACTTTATTTTGCTGAAAGTATTTTACTGCAAACAAAAAACTCTCTGATAGAGAAGATTTTCTTCCTGCTTGTGTTTTTGCCTTTTTTGCTGGTGGAGAAAATGCTAATAGAGTCTGCTTCAACGTCCGGAAATTTACACTGCATGTCTGGTGGTACAAAGCATCTGCAGCGTGGAGATCCGGAACAAATGCTAATCTTCCACGAACCTCAAGTGCCTATTCATCTTCACGTTGTCTACATATATCTTCAATCTTGCATTGAAACTCTGATGTGCGTACAGGATATACGTCACTTTTTCTCTTCCTCCTTATGACCGCATCTGCAAGCTGTCCGCAGAACAAACAATGCTTCTTAAAGTCAAACTCAACTTTCGACCGAAGTGTTGGTACATTAGTGGTTTCATGATTAATGTCTTTATTGGCTAAAGCAATGTATTTGGGATTTGTATATGATTTTCTACAATTTTGATGTAACTTCTGTCCTGCGCTGGTAACGCTATTGTCTTGACGGCTTTTACTTGCTTTATTGACACTCTGGCTGCCCTTTTCACCAAGTACTACTACAGTGTCGTCGTGTGAAATTGAGTTTTGACAAATCACACACTTCTCCTCTTATAAGCAAGTTTCCTGAAATGAAAATAAATAAATAATTATTACAGGAATATTAACGTATTATTTTTATTTATTGCATACAAATTTTAGGGTATTTATGTTTGATTGCTAGTATAAAACTGTTTTTAGATATTTTACCGAAATATATCTGTTATATTTTGTTAACATATTATGTATACTGGTTTTCATAAGATTGAAACCTCGTATATTTTGAATTAAATAAAAATGTAACAATTATGGTAAAAACGGTGTTCCATAGACACAAGGCCTCCTTTATTTAATGAAAAGTATCTTTACATCTCATCTATTCGAATGCAATATAGTGTACCTCTTGTTATCCCTTGAAATAGGCACATTGTAATAAATAACGTTCAATATTGATATTCTTTTGTTAAACAGGCGTTCCATAGAAAAAAATCTGACGTAGTTTTTCCTTATTTTTACAAAACGTTTTAATAATTTTTAATTGCGTGTAACAGTCTAAAAAAATATTTTCAAGCGTAATGTAAATATAATGTAACAAAGATCTTGGAACAACGAAATAAAAATTTATTCTCGTATTTTCCACCCATAGCAGACGAAAAAATAATTTTTTTTCAGAAACAACTAATAGAGATCTTTTTGTTAATATATCTTCAGAGGATAGACAAATTATAGATATATTTGAGTTTTTATTCATAGATACTTACCACATTCATAATTATAACATCATCTGTTTGTTTTTATATTCGAATGCATAGCGGGAATAAACTTATATTGTCTCCCTTTGATAAATCGTCTGTGTACGGCATTCCATCTGTAACGTGAAATCCGCAAAAAATGCGCGATCTTATATCATAAAAATGACAACTTTCCCATGGGTTGATTTTGGTAGACTTTTGGTATATTTATATTATGGCATGTCCCTAAAGGATGGCGAAAAAAAATATTCTGTTGCAATTTTTTTTTTAGGTCAAATGCTATTTTGACTAGACTACTATTGCTTTTGTTCTGATTATCTTTTTTTTATGTTCTGCTTAAATTTTTTCCTTCACTGCTTGGTTATTTCAACAGATGTCGCTTAGATATTTGATATATGATATCAATCAGTTTATAGGCTTTTGAAACTGACACCGCTTAACCGAATACTTTCCATGTAAGAGTTATCTCCCCGAATACTATTTTTCTTGTTATTTCTAATACTTCGCAACCGTATAAGGAAACGACAAATTTATTTTTCCAAATTGCTCATTATATCATAAAGACGTTTTGTTTAATATTGACCAAAGCCGTATAGAGATTCCATATGAGACTTATTTCCCCTTCTGTGTTCGATATAAGTGAACTGTATTTGTAACTGGCAAACCATAAGTGAAAGAGACATAGGGCCGTTTGATTTGAGGTCCTTGGTTCTTAAACAAAAAAAATCAAAGTCAAAGGTCAATGTCATATTAAAAATTTTGATTTTAGCTTGTTATCACTTATTTTCAGAAATCTTAGAAGACATCGATAAAATATTTTTACAGAATTTCTAGGTGCGACATGTCGTAACACGTCAGTTTTAGTTGAAAGGATACATAGACATTCAATGGGAGTTTTGCCCCTATAATTTATAGCATTAGCTGTATGTAATTATAACTCATTAACAATATATAGTAGAGACCTAGAGTCTTTTGATTTGAGGCCCTTGTTTCATGACCTTGACATTGGGGTCAAGGTCAACGTTTGGTTTGAAGTTTAAGATATTGACCTTTGCTTTAACTTTTTATGCATGCATGATAAAGCTATGGGACTTTGTGCATAAAGTTTCAAGCCATATGACCTAAAACAAATCAACCGGAAATGACCTTTTGTAAACGGAAGTAGATATTGTTTGTAATTATTTCATCATCGAAATACCATACACATTTGACTGATATATAGAATGTTATGGAGGAATCGTATTTATAAACATGATGAATAAATCTTTGTTGAAGAAGTTTTTGAAAAGACATACAATGTACACTTTAAATTAAAAACAAATTGTGCAGAGAACAATTAAAGGTCTTTCCACCCGATACGATATATGTGAAAAATATTAAAACTCGGTTTGAAATGTAATTTTCAGTGCCAAATGATATCTTATTGTACGCTGAATTATGGATTCTTTACATTTTTGTTTGAAATAAGGGAAATACTTTGTTATTTCCGGTTTGAAAAATGTCACTTCCGGTATCATTTGATAGTAAACTTGACACTGATTCCAAACATATATGGTTCTATGTACTTTAAGATGAAATAAGTACAAACAATATCTACTTCCGTATACAAAAAGGTCATTTCCGGTTGATTTTTGTAGGTCATATGGCTTGAAACTTTATGCACAAAGTCCCATAGCTTTATCATGCATACATTAAAAGTTAAAGCAAAGGTCAATATTTTGAATGTCAAACCTAACTTTGACCTTGACCCCAATTTCAAGGTCATGAAACAAGGACCTCAAATCAAAAGACTCTAGGTCTCTACTATATATTGTTAATGAGTTATAATTACATACAGCTAATACTATAAATTATAGGGGCAAAACTCCCATTGAATGTCTATGTACCCTTTCAACTAAAACTGACGTGTTACGACATATCGCACCTAGCAATTCTGTAAAAATATTTTATCGATGTCTTCTAAGATTTCTGAAAATAAGTGATAACAAGCTAAAATCAAAATTTTTAATATGACATTGACCTTTGACTTTGATTTGTTTTGTTTAAGAACCAAGGACCTCAAATCAAACGGCCCTATGTCTCTTTCACTTATGGTTTGCCAGTTACAAATACAGTTCACTTATATCGAACACAGAAGGGGAAATAAGTCTCATATGGAATCTCTATACGGCTTCGGTCAAAATTAAACAAAACGTCTTTAGGATATAATGAGAAATTTGAAAAAATAAATTTGTCGTTTCCTTATACGGTTGCGAAGTATTAGAAATAACAAGAAAAATAGTATACGGGGAGATAACTCTTACATGGAAAAGTATTCGGTTAAGCGGTGTCAGTTTCAAAAGCCTATAAACTGATTGATATCATATATCAAATATCTAAGCGACATCTGGTGAAACAACCAAGCAGTGAAGGAAAAAATTTAAGCAGAACATAAAAAAAGATAATCAGAACAAAAGCAATAGTACTGGGGGCCTCGGTGGCCGAGTGGTCTATGTAGTCGATGTAATATATAATAATATCACAATAAATGAGACAAAATTTGAAGTTATTAAGTTCAATTCATAAACATACAGATTGCAAACCAATTTCCATTGATTTTAAATTATGAATTATAGCTTTGATTTATATTTCTTTTAAATGAATAAAATAAAATTTTCCACAGGAAAATTTGCGAGAGAAAATCCACATAGCATTTTACATTTTAAACCTGTCAAGATACAGTATTTATCCATAAATTGGCTAGATTTTTTTAAATTTTTTTATTATTTAAAAAGCTCGCCTTGCCGGCTATAAATAATAAAATTTATCTATCTTGAGTGGAGAAATGTCGTAACATTCTTATTGCAGTGGTGGAATCTATACTTCTACAACGTCGTGAAAATTACTAAGATGTAAAGAACATTGATTTTAGCTTGTTATCACTTATTTTCAGAAATCTTAGAAGACATCGATAAAATATTTTTACAGAATTTCTAGGTGCGACATGTCGTAACACGTCAGTTTTAGTTGAAAGGATACATAGACATTCAATGGGAGTTTTGCCCCTATAATTTATAGTATTAGCTGTATGTAATTATAACTCATTAGCAATATATAGTAGAGACCTAGAGTCTTTTGATTTGAGGCCCTTGTTTCATGACCTTGACATTGGGGTCAAGGTCAACGTTTGGTTTGAAGTTTAAGATATTGACCTTTGCTTTAACTTTTTATGCATGCATGATAAAGCTATGGGACTTTGTGCATAAAGTTTCAAGCCATATGACCTAAAAAAATCAACCGGAAATGACCTTTTGTAAACGGAAGTAGATATTGTTTGTACTTATTTCATCTTGAAACAACCAAGCAGTGAAGGAAAAAATTTAAGCAGAACATAAAAAAAGATAATCAGAACAAAAGCAATAGTACTGGGGGCCTCGGTGGCCGAGTGGTCTAAGTAGTCGATGTAATATATAATAATATCACAATAAATAAGACAAAATTTGAAGTTATTAAGTTCAATTCATAAACATACAGATTGCAAACCAATTTCCATTGATTTTAAATTATGAATTATAGCTTTGATTTATATTTCTTTTAAATGAATAAAATAAAATTTTTCACAGGAAAATTTGCGAGAGAAAATCCACATAGCATTTTACATTTTAAACCTGTCAAGATACAGTATTTATCCATAAATTGGCTAGATTTTTTTTAATTTTTTTATTATTTAAAAAGCTCGCCGGATGCGCTATAACTAATAAAATTTATCTATCTTGAGTGGAGAAATGTCGTAACATTCTTATTGCAGTGGTGGAATCTATTCTTCTACAACGTCGTGAAAATTACTAAGATGTAAAGAACATCGTGTTTATTGCCGAAGTTAAGCCGGTGAACTTGATAACCAATCAACACAAAATCGTGGAGCTGGTGACATATAAGTGAGTTGAAAGAGCGCTGTTATTGTTATCTTATTTTTTTTTTTTATACTTTTCTATCTTTTAATTTATCTTTGTCATAAAAGTTGTTAAATGATTTGGGGTCTGGTTTTCGAAAGTATCATAAGATATGTCATAAGATATACATGTATCTTAGGACATATTTTATGATAATCTTATGACTATCATATGATATGTCATGGGAGGAAAATCGAAGCTGTCATAGCTATGATGCTCTTTATTTTCTATTATTTTAAATAATTATTAAAAAGGGATAAATATAAAAATGAAAATGAAAAGTATGAACATATTAATTATTACCATTCTTAAAGAATCATATTCAAAACAGTGTGGCTGTGGCTATTGATTGACGACCTAAATTATCCCATTGACTGGGACAGATTGTGTGAATGTTTGTCTGAAACGACCAATGCTCACTATGTATTTTTTAATGACACTTAAACTTTGGGGTCACCAAAGGTTCTCAACACATAAATAAAGTTATTCGAAAAACTAATCAGGAATAACACGTTATTCCTGATTAATTTTTCGAATTATTTTATTATTAAAGACGTTAAGAACCTTTGATGACCCAACGGTTTAATTCTATAATAAGTAAATAGTGAGCAGTGGTCGTTTCAGACATACGTTCACCTAATCTGTCCCAGTCAATGGGATAATTTAGGTCGTCAATCAATGACCACAGCCACACTGTTTTGAATATGATTCTATTTACGAATATTTTATTTTTTTCATTATAATGAACATGAAATTTTATACAAAAAGGAGTTGAAATATGAGTTGATAATTTGTTTAAAATTAGTTTGTAATATATAATAAATCTTGAACTTCGCTTTCGTATATTAACATACAAGCATTGTTATATAATTGTGAATACATTTTAGATTCGGTACATCAAGTACCGGTCCCGCTTAACGAAATGCCCGTGCACATACGTTAATATAGTACTATTAAATATATTAGGAACGAAATAACATATTTATTATACAAAACCATGAGTTAAAAAAGAACTCAAAATTGTATGTCGCAGGAAATCAAATTCACGTAGTTGAGAAAAATCATGAAAATCTTTACTATTTAGCTAATTGAGAAACACAACAAATATTTGTATTGCAATGAACATAAAAATTATACATGAAAAGTCATTAAAATTTTAGTTAACAATCATAAGACCATCATAAGTCATGTCGCGATGGGTCTTCAGTTTACGACAAAAGTTATGACAAATCGTAACTTGGAACACTTTCGAAAACATATCTTACGACTATGACATGTTCTAAGACCATCATAAGACATGTCTTAGTCATAAGATACTTTCGAAAACCAGGCCCCTGGTGTATTAATTGTCATCCATGAACAATTTTCATGTTTTCTCTATAATTAACACGGTAATGATAATTTCTGTCTACAGATTGTCAAATTCTTTAGCAGAATGTAAAATTGATCAAAGAAATGGCTTGTACATTTCAATGCCAAAAAAATACAATAAAATATTCAACATCTATTACAAATGAATATTCAAGAGCTACAGATAGTAATGAAACACCAATATCTATGTGTATAATTCTCCAGTAACGTATACTTGGAGGACCACATTGCATATATATAATTTCTATATCTTACAAGAGAATAAATGTAATAAGAAAATGAAAAATAAGTTTACTCTTGAAAAAAAAACCTATCAAGACCAATTCTCGAATATGCCGATATCACATTATCCTAGCTAGCAACAACAAGACTAGGGAAACAATTAATAAAAACAAACAGAAGTGTTAACTTCTATCATTATTCAAAATTCGCACTCAAATTACAAAGTCACAATGTATTGGTACGTTAGGTATCGTCTTGGACAAATTCATCACGCTCGATTAAGAATGGACTCGAGTGCATCTATTCCTTTGTAATTTAGTTAACTCCCCAACCTGTCGATGTAGTTATTTATTTTTTATCCAATATACACAGATTAAAAATATGCACTATATATAAGCTTTCCTTTCAGTCCCTTTTGTCCAAGTTGTTTGTTGGCCCAACGGTATTATCAGACGACCAGAATAGCCTTTCATTTATTTTGGTGCGGAAATACGTTACCAAAAGCAAACATTTCAACCCTTGATTTCTTCATCGTCCCCAAATGAACCACAAGCATTTCACACTAAATACATGTATATTACAAAACCTCACGTTTATTCTTTTTGCTAAACAATTTTCACTTTTAGCATAATTAATTATATATTAATTGCAGAGGATGCCAATATTTAATTTATTGATTTGACCAATAAATGCATTGAATATGTGTAACCAACCTTATTTGTGAAAAACATCTAGTTTCTGAATCCTATATACTTATGACAAGGAAGCTATATTCTTATGTGATGATATATCTGAATAAATATTGCTTAAAATAACAAGAGCCCACTAGTATGAAAATATAAGAAAACTGTCTAAACAAGAACCTTTTAAAACTGCTAAGTAAAGATCATCAAAATACAGTTATGCATTGCTTCCTGACTAGGTAAAACAAAAAAATCATTAAGAAAAAAATTTCAAAGAGTATGAAAACATTAGAGTCAACATTCTATTAAATATTTCATTATACATGTCTTGTATATATAAGTATATACTTACAGTTTTCTCTGTAGTATATTGTTATATCAGTGATGAAGGCGATACCAATAGAAATATCAAACATCCACCATGCAGTTTCATTTTCACTAATGCTATAATCCTTTGTATGTGTACAATGTTCAATATTAAAATGATTTGATATTGGTGGGTTAATAGCATTTTCTGGTTTACCTTTATTCTTGTCAAAGTAAGAGCTTTGGTAAGCTGTGCCAAAATTTGCTAGGTTTTCTGTAAAATAAACAAAAGAAGTGCAAAATAAAAACCATAAATAATGGAAAAATCGTTTTCGAAGGCATGTTCTTTTGAAAACAAAAAAAAAAACCCAGCTGATATGTGATAGTGTCATTAAACTATTTTAGGAAATGATTAAGTTCTGGATCTCCTCGTTATCACATTATGTTGATGACAAATCGTTTTGTATTTACCTCCACACCATTTATTTAGATAACAGAGTAAATAAATTGCAAACAAACCTTAAAACCGTCCATGCTCATAGGAATATTTTCACTTTCCATTTGCAAAAACATAATATGGTACACATGCTTGTCTATGACTATGTATTCTTCTCGGCCTAGCCAAGATCAGATGTGCATTTCATATTGGGTCTATGTTATAGGCTTGTAAAAACAAGAAGATAAACTTTACATAAGTAATACATCTTTGAACTGAAGAAGAGAATGTAGGGCTTCACAATGAATATCAAATATCATGTATAGGTGTTACCGTTTTGAAAAAAAAACAATAAAATACATGCTGAAAATGGGCAAAATTTCACGTTATGTTGTTTCATTTAAAATTTCGCTGTTTTTATCAATTGATAGGTAATAAGTGAACTTAATTTGAACTACATTATTGGTTCATTGCCATAGACAAGTTATTCATCTTTCTTTTACTATTTGTTGCAACAAAAAATCTTCAGTGGTTACAAAGTTATGATAAAAAGTTGAATACTATGTGCTTGTTATGAAATTTTGAACTTTTGTTTTTAGCTTGCGCAGTGTAGTGATAAAAGAGAAAATAAATCAAATTTATGCTATTATGTGTTTTGTTTTCTCTTCTAGTATATACATTATCAAAAACTACCTCATTTATCAAAATTAAAGTACCCTAGCTGGAGATATATGCCATCAAAGTTGGATATACAAATAAAGTGAAAAAATGTCTTGTCGGTAGACATGCATTCCCTAGTAAACTTGAAGCATAATTACATTAATGTTGCATTGCTAAGTTCCTGTTCTTTTGTAGATATGAAAACACTACTAACATTTATTTCTAACATCTATTAATAGAGGAAAAAAATCAAAAATATGTCAGAATGTCTTGTCCGTAGACACATGTCTTGTCAGTAGACATGTCTTTTTATCAATATTGCTTGGCTTTATGGGTCTGAATTAGTCCTGTGTGTTGTTTAAACTTCGAAATATCTTATTTTTAATAAATAAATGGTAATTTAAGTGTTCTCAATTTTTGTAAAATTACTTTACAGGAGTGGATTTTAAAAAGTGTCAGATTATCAGTAATAAAAAGCATACCTTATTTTCCTTCAATATTGTTTATTCCAGTTGCTGCATACCTTAAAAGATTAACTAGATCAAATGAAAAAAAAGTATTTCTCTCTCTCTAACTTTATCTTTTGCATTTCAGTATTAACAGCAGATGAGGAAGTGTCTGCGGACAAGACACTTGTACATAACAAGTATTAAATTCAATTACTTGTCTGCTATGGAGCTTAAATCTTATTTATAGGTGATGAAAGTTATCTATTCAAATTAAAACTCAGTATTTTCTACATAAATATAGTCACAATTAATTCTAACAGATTTTTTTTAACTGAAATTGTCTTGTCCGTAGACATTACCACAATATATGTGTATCCAATTTCCTTGAGTTCAGCCTAATGTGATAGGTAAAATGTATGTTATTTTTTCAAGAGAACACATTCAACTATGTCAAAATTGAGTTTTAATAATAGTTTGATTGTTTTAAACAATCAGCTATATGGATTTCAGTTAAAAGAATGTGTCTTCATTTTAGCTTAATCAATAAATTATTGATATATGTATTATGGGTACATTTTTATATTTTCCAAAATTAAAAAACACCGCTTAAACCTTAATTAGTAACTTTTAATCTTAACTTTAACAATCATCTTTGAAAGCATTTAATTTAATATCAATAAATGTCTTGTCCGTAGACATTATCAAAATGTATGTGTTTCAATTTTCCTCGAAGTTAAGCATCATTTGATAGATAAACCTGATAAAATGTATGGTTTTTTTTCAAGATAACACTTTCAGCTATATCAAAATTAGGTTTTAATAATGCATTTCATTAAATATTAATACAATGTCTTGTCTGTAGACAAAACATATAAATTGTATTGCTAAGTTTGATTGTTTATTGTAAGAATATGCATCAAGTTATTTTAATGTTCTATACACCAAAAGAAAGGTTTTTTTTTTGAAGTTTTGTTATTTATAGATATTTTTAGATACAGTTTTATCAGATAAGATTAATGATCAAAGAAAGCTACTGTTGTTTGAAATAACTGTGAGTCAAACATGTTCTTGTTAAATTTTTTTCAATTAAAATGTTTAATATTCAATAGTTCTAAACATATTTTGTTGTCTTTGTCATTGACCAAAAATCTGTCACTGGTGACCATGTCTTGAACATGTTGAAGGCAACCATTAAAAAAAATTATAAAGTTTTTTAAACACTATTTATTTAATAAAAATATTAAATATTTCTTTCAAAAACTGCATGTAATTATATAAATGCTTCCAGTGTTAGCCTAACGATGGCAATTTTTCATAATTTAAACCATTTTTGAACTAAAATATCAAAAGAGTTTTTCCCTGAGGTGATACTCATTTTTGACTTCATGTGAAACACAAAATGCACATCTGATTGTGGCTAGGCCGTTCTACTTATAAATTTTCAAATGAAATATATCAAAGCTTGTTGATTCAATGTACGTTATGATGGGCTGAGTTTTGAATCTATACGTTATTTTCAACGACAAAATAAAAAAATATATCATGCCATATTTGATTCAGTGTTTAAAATTAGTCAGTCAAGTAATTCATTAATGTCTAGTATTTTCTTTACTATGTGGTTCCGGCTATATAATTTTTTTTTTTTGAGAATTCTTGTGTACCAATATTTTCAGTATTCGTCATGGGCTAGATTCCCGCTTAATAAGGCCGTAGTGTAAGCTCCATTGAAAACACATTTTGCGCTTACAGTCATTGTCTGTATAAAGTTTGAGTAATGTTTGAGTAGAAATTGTCAATAATTAAATTTCATCAACTTTTTTTTATTGCAAAACATTGTTCGATGTATTGCTGTCATTTTATTGACAACCTTTTCCGTTTTCTTCATTTTATGGACCATCGTTTTCTTTTCTCCTTTGTTTTGGCTTCATTTTATCATAATTCACAACTTATTTAACAATTGATTTTTACTTTTACTGAAACCTTAGTGTCTTTGGTACCGTCCATCAGTTATATTGATAATATACAACGTAAGAGATAAATCTAGTCGAAAGTTACTGCAGTTACCCAATGTTCGGTAAAGGCCAATTTTGGCCTCAAATTATAGGTTCATCTAACGAAAGTTTGTGGACACTTTTTGAACACTTAAGTGTCTATTTGAATCGATTCGATTACTTTAAGTGATAGTTAACTGATTTAGTCATTAAAAACGCTCTGACTCCAGCTTAAATATGCAAAATGTATCAAATATGCCAAAAAACGTCACTTTTCAGATGGTTTTTGTCAAAAATGAAAGTGGCCGCATCCGTGTTCATCCTCGACCTTAATATGTTATGTATTATCATCAAATACAACTTACATTCCAATATTATGAATGAACACGAATGCGGCCACTTTCATGTAAGACGGAAACCGTCGAAAATTTAACTAAAATGCTAAAATTGTGAAGATTTCAGTAATTTAGCATGACTTAATGACTGCATGTATCAAGTCAGGAATATGACAGTTGTTTTTCTATGATTCCGTCGAATCGTATATAATAGTAGTCGAGCATAAAATTGACCTTTCTATACATTACCTTGGAGTTTTAACACAAATACCGAACTCCAAGTTAAATTCAAAAACGGAAGTCCATAAAAACCGATAAAATCAAACGAATGGAAAACAACTGTCATACTGGCGTTAGTTATTTGAGACACCAACAACATAGGTATAAAACTAATAGGCAACACAATGGTACAAAAATTACAATTAGGGCACACTTTGAAGAAAACTTAAGTTAGAGCAGTATATAATGTCAATAAACACATGGGGATAAACTCTTGTCTCGGCATTGTTAGTGGTTCATGTTCTCAAGAGGCACTTAACATGTCAAAAACTGGGGACAACTCGGTACGCTGATACACGTGTAATAGGAAACATGAAATAGGAGGATAGGATGTCGAATACAATCTTTGATATTTTTCATAACAGATCGGCTGTTAAATATATTTCGATTTAAAGGGCTTGACCGTTAAATCGCGTTATCAGAGGAAGGCAAGACTTGCGACAGTTCATGCACAGGTCAATGTAACGCGCATGTCTTAATTCGATTACACGGCATATCAATTTTAACAGCTAAAGCATTCCTCACAATATTTTGAATGCACGGTCTGCTAGGAAGTAACTGAATTTATCTAAGGACAGATTGTTGAGTTTATTGTACGCATAATTAATGTAAATACAGTGGAGATCACTTCTAACCCCTCATTAGAACTGTCAGAATATTCTGTCATAGAACTATTCTAACCTGTCCTAGAACAGTTCTACCTAGAACAGTTCTACCCTAGAACTGTTCTAAGTAGAACTGTCATAATCAGTTCTAGGTAGAACTGACTAAATCAGTTCTAGGTAGAACTGTCAGGATCAGTTTTAGGGTAGAACTGTCAGGATCAGTTCTAGGTAGAACTGTCCAAATCACTTCTAACCGTAGAACTGTCAGCAGAACTGACTTAATGAGTCAGGACTGTAGAACAGTTCTAAATGACGTCACTGCAGTAAGGGAACTTTAGAATTTAGAAGAAATAAATCACTTTGCTATATATTAAATAGCAGATTTTCTATATTTTTTACTGATCAAACGACTTGTATTACGTTACATGTACAAATATCGAAGTGAATAGAAGGTTATCCAACTCATTGGAGATATTTTTATAAGATTGCATACGGAAACATCATTGTTTACGTTTCTTCGTTCCCCGTTTTTAATAGTCTCCTAAATAAAACTCTACGTTTAATTCATGGAATTTCAATCGTAATTTACCTTCTTTGCCTTGGATTTACATTCATTTATAATTCTTTTTTGACAAATGTTCAAACGAAAATTGTACAGTGGATGAATTATGGGATATTAATGAAAAAAGTGTTGTGTAACGTAAAAAAAAACTATATATACATTTGCACCATCTCGTCTTAGCCAAACTTATCCATAACGATTATAAAAATAAATGATATCTGGGAGTCTGGAACTCAGAAAAATATACTGGATCTGAACATGAATGAAACATTTGCCCCTGGACGTTCGGCTACAAACAAAATCATGCATTTTTCTTTGCCTTCTTCAAATTATATTAACAGTATACTACATGAACTTCCCATACATGTACTTTTTGTTTTATTTTTAAAATAAAGTGTATGAATCAGTCATGTGAGTGTTGGATGATGCCATTAAATAGTTTTGTTTAAAAAAAAACCATCACAAACTACTGACTTAAACATATGTTAAAAAGTCACTTTAGCATGTTTAATGACGGTTCATTATTATGGATACAGAGAGGAAATAACGGCGCGCTAAATTCTTAAATATGGTATAAATACACCTTGTTGCAATTTGTCTTCCATTACTGGATATCACACAGGTTTCCGTAAAATTTTGACGTCATAAAACAAAATATCTGACGCCAAATTGGAAAAGTCATTGTTGTATGCTTCAAAAGTTCAAGAGGCCGGGTCAGCCAGGATTAGCAATAAGGTGTATTGTGTTTCAAAGTTGGTGTCATTTTTATCATAAGATCCGTCCTCACATAGAAATAACATTGGTTTACATGATAAAGTGTAAATAAGTTCAGTTTTGGTTGATGCGGTCAAATAATTTTGTTAAAACAACTCTCACTAAGTCTGATATATCGAAACCACTGAAATTTGTTTACAATTCAATATTTTGAATAAAAAGAGGACTTGCTGATATTCTAAATTGATGTGGAAATTTTTTTGTAGCCAATGTGTTCCAATATTCATTGATATTGCTGTCATTTGAATTATACAATCCATCATTACCGGTATATGTATTATTATAAGTGATTTATTATGCGGCTATATATATATTAAGATTTTCATAACAAAGTGTAATTATGGTCAGTTTTGGTTGATGCTGTCACATATGGTCAGTTATGGTTGATGCTGTCAAATATGGTCAGTTTTGGTTGATGCGACAAATAATTTTGTTATATTCATGAGTCAGTATGAGATATTAAAACTACTGAAATTAGTTTACGATTCAAAATTTTGATGAAAAAGAGGACATGCTGGCACTATAAACTGATGTGAGCATAATTTTATTTTCTAATATTGCTTTCATTTTTATTAAACAATCCATCCTGATATAAAAACATACATGATTTACTTTGCGGCTATTAAGATTCACATCATGTTCATAATAAAGTGCAAATATGGTCAGTTTTGGTTGATGCGGACAAATTATTTTGATATACCAGTCAGTCTGAGGTATGAAAACTACTGATATTTGTTTATGATGCAATATTTTGAATAAAAAGAGGACATGCTGGCATTCTAAATTGTTGCAAATGAAATTAGGTAGCATTGTGTTCCAATATTTCTATCATTTGTATTTTCATGATTGTATAATCCATCCTTACATAAAAATATTACAGATTTACTATGCGACTATAAGAGTTACATAAAAAAGAGCAAATATGGTCAGTTTTGGTTGATGCGGTCAAATATGGTCACTTTTGGTTGATGCGGTCAAATATGGTCAGTTTTGATTGATGCAGACAAATAATTTTATCACATGATTACATGTAACTGTCAGTCTGAGGTATGAAAACTACTGACATGACTGATATTTGTTTCTGATGCGATCGATATTTTGAATAAAAATAGGAAATGCTGGCACTCTCAATTCCAATATTGTAGTTATTTATATACTACAGTCCCTCTTGACCTAAAATTATAACTGAATTACTGTTCAGCTATTTAGATTTACATAAAAAAAAGCAAATATGGTAAGATTCGGTTGATGTTGTCAATAGATTTTATTATACGAGTCAGTCTGAAGTATGAAAACTTCTGATATTTGTTTATGATTCAATATTTTGAATAAAAAGAGGACATGCTCATTGGCTGATCAAGGGGGAGGGGGGCAGGAGTTGGAACCCCCTTTTTTTGACGATCAATGCTTTTGAATTTGAACATATAGTTGGAACCCCCCCCCCCCTTTTTTTAAATGGCTGGATCTGCCCCTGCATGCTGGCACTATAAATTGATGCGAACAAAATTGTTTTCCAATATTGCTGTAACTTGTATAGTACAGTCCCTCTTGACCTAAAATTAAAACTTAAGTACTGTGCAGCTATATAGATTTGCAGAAAGACTGAATAGCAAATAAAGTCAGTTTAGATTGATGTGGTCAAAAGATTTTTGTTAAACAGGTCCGTCCGAGGTAGGAAAACTACTCGTAAACAGATATTACATTTGGTTAATGAGGATAATTTTGTTATGTGATAACGAGCCATCCTGACTCCCAGAATAAAAAATGTAAAACAATTCAAATAATAACCCCCCCATAATACTTAATAATTAACGGCCTAATTTATGTACAAAAAATGAAAGAAAAACAAATATTTTATACTACACATCAACAAAAGAAAATCACTGAATTACGGGCTCCTGACTTGGAACAGGCACTGACATACATGCAGAATATGGCGGGGTTAAACATGTTCTCTTGCCGATTATAAATCTGAAATAAAACCGGCAAAATAGCAAAACTCTATATAATATTAATCGCTATTTTGCCGAAGCCTTTATATTAAGACAAATATTTCTTAAAACTTATAAATCAATTCTAGCCGTAAAATTTATAAATCAATTTTAGCCGTAGAATTTATAAATTAATTCTGGCTGTAGAATTTATAAATCAATTCTAGCCGTAGAATTTGAAATCAATTCTAACCGTAGAACTGTTCTAGAAGTAGAACTGACCAAATATTTGGTCAGTTCTAGCTAGAACTGTCTAAAACTGTTCTAGGGTAGAACTGTCAGGATCAGTTCTAGCTAGAACTGTCCAAATCAGTTCTAGGTAGAACTGACCAAATCAGTTCTAGCTAGAACAGTTCTAACCTAAAACTGACTAAAAGGTGTCAGGCTGACAGTTCTACATACTGTTCTAGAACAGTTCTCCTGACAGATTCTGACAGAATTTATGAAAGGTTAGAACTGATCTCCACTGTACTTATCTTATTAATTTTTCAATTTCAACATATTATTGATTAATTAATTTAAAATCGGTCACATTCAACTTGATAATTTATACATTAGTGGACAATTTACTAAAGCAATGATTTATATATAGTATACAAATCTTTGATTAAAGTTATTATAATACGAGCGAATTTATTTTAATTTATGCTGGATTGTATATACATAATAAATGTTTGATTCACATAGTTTTTAATTCCAGTTACATTAATATTTTTGTATCTTTTTATTGAGGTATTAAAATTGAAAACTAGATTCCAGGTATTTCTATTCAATTTACATTTCGTAATGCAGATTAAAATGGTATTGTTCCATTATCAGGTATGTTAACTATTATTTAATAATGGGGTTGCCTTGTGAGACATTAACACCATCAAATGCAATTATTTAAATTATGGTACCATTTATTGTTCTTTAGCGTGTTTAGGACAGCAGTAAATCGTAAATATATTTCAAAGTTGAGCCTCCGTTAAAAGAAATTAGTTGATAAAATGTTTGATATGGCAGCTACAGTGATGTCTTTATAACCGATTATTTTTAGGTCAACCAAATTGCGTTGCATATATACAGAGACATATAATACAATTACTTAATTTCATTTGAGGTGACTTATAGGTCCATTGGGCCGGGTGTATTAATATTTATCATATATTGTATATTTATAATCTGTACATATTTACACATGTCACTATAATAATAATTAATTTACTTACTTACTTACTTACTTACTTACAATATGTCTCTGATATGTATTATAATATTTATTTTCAAATAATATTCATTCATATTTTGAAGTAATGTCTTTATAACCGATTGTTTTTTCGGTTATCCAAATTGCATTGCACACATTTTGATATTTATTTAGTGTATAAAATATATATTATTTTAATTATATTTGTTCATAATGACATTTATTGGAAGGTTTATGATGTCTGAATAGAAAAGGCGTTAAAAGAGGTATTATAATTGGGGTAAAGAAAACTGCTTTAGCCACCTGTGATGTCAAAATAGCTACGCATCTGAAACAGAAACTGAAAATTTGTAATGCCGGATTATTTCATTCATCAGCAGGACCATCTATATGTATGTTAGTCAGAGAAGTGGCAGTATGCCTTATCTAAATACAGTAATAAAACAGGTACATCTTTTATTCTTTAATTTTAATGTAGCTAATTCAGTACATGACATTTTTAGCTTTAACAATGATTTCAGTAGTAGCATTTCGAGCATAATAAGGAAAACGATTTAAAATGGCGAATACTATATTGATCCGGATTGCTTTTACTATGAAAGAACATACCACGAATAAGAATAAGAATAAGATTGATTTATTTATAATTGGTTTCTTATCTATATATCTCATCCCGATTAGAAAACATTTCAACACTGATTTATTTTATATAATTACACTGCGAAGGTATAGTCCCGCAAGTAATTTTATATTCAGAGCATTTTTAGTATTATTCTTATTATATCATTCTCACCACAAGTTTACCTAAATTTGATTTATTTTCATATGTCATCTTTATAAAAGAGAGAACCATTTCAGTAATTTCAGAAACTAGTTCTGCACTATTTGTGCGAAGTATATATATATAATAAAAAATGGTATCTCGCAGCTATATAAAAATTCATCAACGGTTAATATCGATGATATCAGTAAGTAAACGGATGCATTTTTATATTAGATATTTATTTAACAACCAATTTGAAGTAGGCAAGAGAGCTCATCCAGTATATGAGCAAATAAGACTTGGAGCTAGCAGGGTTCAGGTCATAAGTTGGAAACGACCTGTTTCGGTTAAAGAAAGCAATTTCACAGTCTTGTAATTGGGGACCAGTTGATTTAGATCTATGGCCATTATTCATGTTCCTTGATCACAACAAATCATTCATACCCTGTCTGTATTATGTATAAATAATGTGATCAAACTAAGGTCTTGCACTAGGATAAACCGTCATTACTCACACAGTTTTTTTGCGCACGTTTTAATCGTGCCCAGAAAAATAAAATGCTACATGTAATGGACAAGATAATCAAATTTTGATTTTCAAGATTGCTATAACTTCTCGATTAATATCAAATATTTACATAAACTGAAAATATTATTGCCATCTGTTTGCCGTTCAAGTAGCGAATCTTTATTTTTCGGAGTTTGTTTAAACTAGCTTTATTGGATTTTTCATATGAATGAAACTAGTAGCTATCAATCCACTTGCGCATTCAAATGATATTAGTTTTACAAATAACAATGTTTCCATTAGTCCCAAATTTTAGAAGATTGATCAGCAAGGCAAGATAGTTTTACTACTATACTTGGAAAAAGGCATCGTTGGTTTATGTTTGTCATATTTGTTTTTCGTAAACTGTTTTGTTATAAATTAGGCCGTTAGTTTTCTCAATTGAATTGTTTTATATTTTTCATGTCGGGGCCTCTAATAGCAGACTATACGGTATGGATTTTTCTCATTGTTGAAAGTCGTACGGTTGCATATATTTGCTTACATTTACTTCATTTGTACTTTAGTGGATAGTTGTCTCACTGGCAATTATAATCTTTTAATTACCATTAATAACGAATAGAGAAGAAATAGTATACACTTCTGCAAGTTATGTTTACAAACTTTATTACCAGATGTGTAGATCTTTGATAAAATTATGGTCTGAAAATTGCTGATATAAATTTACATCTTAAGCGAGTTATTGTCTGGGTTAATGGTTTTCTTAAATCTTATTTATATCATTACAGAGGTCAAGAAAAATTCAAATAAGTTAGGCGATGAATTAATTTTATTGCTTTTGTGGTTTAGATTTAATAGTAGCGTATATCTCAGACTATAAAACTGCTAATTAGTCCGATTTTGTTATCTGAAAGAGAAACAACGCAATTGGGTTAAATACTGTTAACAGTTATACATGGAATTTTATGTATATACGTATATTAGAGAATATTCGTTTTTTGAAGCAGTCATAAATGATTTGGGATAATAATTGTTGTCGAACGCCATACGCATGATATGCAATAAAAGAAAAACAAAACAAAAACAAAAACAAAAACAAAAACAAAACAAAAAACAAAAACAAAACTGACAAAAAAAACAAAAAAAAAAACAAAACAAAATTAAACAAACACAACAAAATGTTACACGATACCAGTTTTAATGCCGTATTGACGAGCGCCCTAAAGACGGCAAATATTCCATCGGCTATTTTTAGAGTCAAATTTTGTGGGGTCTTAACTGCACCTCAGTTTAAAAAGTTTTTGTCTGGGAAACACGATTCATTTACTAGTTTCAATTGGCTTTGAACAAGCTTTCAGCAACTGCGAGTACTCTTAGGTGGGTAATTGATGTCTTTAGTCTATTCGTTAGTTGTGTATTGTGTTTTGTGTCGATCTGATGAGTCAAACCTACCTCAACTTGGTTTTATTTTGTGTTGTTAACCACTGTTCCCGGTTAGTTCTCACAAACTTCTTGTTTGTTGCAGTCTATTATACTTGTTTTACGTTTAAATTGATTTATACTTAAATATGGCCTTGTTTTCTTGTTTGAATTGTTGCTGGGGCCTTTTATTGCTATTAAACTGTATGGACTATGTTCAATGCTGAAGGCTGTACGGTGGCCTATAGCTGTTTACGCCCACGCTATTAAATTTTAGGCAAATAGTTGCCTCATTGACATGCATGTCAGATCTTTTAGTTTTTATATTTTCTGATGGTAAAAATAGAATTCAGTCATTGGTAATATAAAAAGTATTAACCATATATCTGATTACAAACATAACAGTTGGCAAGTCAAATATCTCCATCTGTTATCATATCAATTTTAATTATTTTTCTATATTGTATATTACCAATCTGGAGCTGATTTTGATTGATTGTCAATTTAAGATATTTCATGTTTTCAAAAGCGTGCTTGGATAGTGGGTTTTTCAATCACCAAATGACTTCGTTCGTGCTCGGAAGATGGTTGTGTTCTCTTATACATTTTCGTATCACAATTTGTTAGCAAGGTCAAAGTGTTATGAGGCACTTTAAGTAAAGAGATAAACTAATCGTATGCTCATTCTCGAAGGGCCCCGCAATATTAAGTAATCCACTAAAATGGATATGACATCGGACAAAGCGCTCAATACGATAGGACTTAACTTATAAGCGATATTGATTTTCTCCAAGATTTGTTACCTTAGTCAAATTTGCTTGGTTCCAATGTTACCACGATTGCAATACAAGAACAAGATTCCAAATAAGTGATTGAACCAAACTACGGTGAGAAGGAATATTTATTTGTCAGATATTGAAAGTTATCTAATTTTATACAAGTTACAATTTCAGTTATGCTGTTATCTATTTTCATCTATTTATTATCCAGTTATGCTATTATCAATTTGCATCCATTCATTGGCCATCAAAAGGCGATGTAGGTCATTGGCTTCGGGAATCTGTTAGCTAGTAGATACTGCGATCAGATTCTTGTTATTACACAATATTACAATCAGAGTTATCTGTTATATCGACTCTCAATGTATGGTACTGGTTGGCGGTAACAAGTTCCAAAACATTCTTTATGAAATGAATGTTTTTGAACTTGTTTAGTGGCGGACTTTATAGGCTGCACCAGTACCGATGAACTTGCTTTATCACTGTATTATTATTTAATTTAGAACATTAATCCATGTAATCTTCATTTCCACCTCAAGCGTAGTTTCTCATGTTGATTTTGCACATCTGTTGCCAGGGTTCAAGTCAGCACCCCATTATTTCAAAATTTTATTTCATTTTAGTTTTTATTTGAATTTTGAATTTTATTTATCTATTTTATTTGCATCTAATTTACGGTTGCCCAAAGACCCTTTGTTTGTGGGTTGGTAACCGACAGAAGCCATGATCTTACTTCGCCAATAAAATATATTTTGATTTTAATAACGTCTTCTCTCTTATAATTCTATTTAAAGGGCTTGACCGTTAAATCGCGTTATCAGAGGAAGGCAAGACTTGCGACAGTTCATGCACAGGTCAATGTAACGCGCTGTCTTAATTCGATTACACGGCATATCAATTTTAACATTGATTGATTGATTGTTGGTTGCTTAACGTCCAGTTCATGCATATTCAGGACGAGAACAAGTTTACAATAATTACAATAGGTAGGTTGATACAACAGAGGCCTCCCGGGAAGACGGTCGGAGAAACTTGGACCGCCACCGGAAAAGGAGGGTACATTGGATAGGGACAGAAATTTTGCCTTGCAACAGGCCACCTACGGACCCCTCAAAGAGTTGTTGCAAGGGTTCTTAACGTGCAAAGAGCGTGGCACTCTCTTTACACGAGGCATCAGATTTAACGTCCCCCTTCTGACCGGACGTGACTGCGAACTTGATACATCCCGCACAGCCAAACGGACGCCCCACTTCGGCAAGCGTTTTACTGCCGGTCGGGAGAAGACCAAGTGACCATATTTCTATACCCCAGTCACCCTTGGGGATCAATTTTAACAGCTAAAGCACTCCTCACAATATTTTGAATGCACGGTCTGCTAGGAAGTAACTGAATTTATCTAAGGTCAGATTGTTGAGTTTATTGTACGCATAATTAATGTAAACCCACCCATCCCTTCTCTTTTATTTTTCGATACTGCTGTTTTATGTCTTTTTTTTTACAGATTTCTGCTTGTTTTTAACCTCAACATAGAACTCTTGTCACGGCTTCTGGATTTACAACTATTCACCAGTTTATAAACACAATTAACCACAGTATGACGTCCATCTGATGAGTGATAACGGATTAACAGTCATAGTGTACCGATAAATAATGTTATTTCTTATGCTGCAAAAATACTGCAATCTGATTGGTTGACTACCCCGGTGTAAATAACACCCCAACCTTGTTCAACCGGGGATAAATAAAATTTTGCCAAAAATTTAAAAAAAAAAATGAAATTTTGCAACAAAAAATTAAAAAATAAAATTTTGCCAAAATAAAGAAAAAAAATAAAATTAAAAAAAAAAATATTAAGAAAATGCTAAAAAAAAAAAAAAAAAAAAAAAAAATTAAAAAATACAAAAAAATATTAAGTTTATTAGTTGTTTTTGTAAACTCAAAAGAACACAAACATTTTCTGAATTTTTCCAAAAATAAAGTAAAAAAGTATTTGACAATGTGCAGCAACATGGACTTTGAAAAAATATTACGCTAGAAAATTTTCATCACCATTTTTACAATTTTACATCCTGATTTCAAAATGAGTAAAGGAATTGTTCATAAGAAATAAATTCGTTATCTTGGTGTAATCAGGGGTGTACGGAATTTTACACCGTCGTTGAAAATTCATACACCCATTCGGCTGCGCCTCAGGGTGTATGAATTTTCAACAACGGTGTAAAATTCTGTACACCCCTGATTACACCAAGATAACTAATATTATGACAGTCTTTTAGCAGAGTTCATCACTAGGTCGGAATTTATAGGCTGCACCAGTACCGATGAACTTGATTTATCACTGTATTATTATTTAATTTAGAACATTAATCCATGTAATCTTCATTTCCACCTCAAACGTAGTTTCTCATGTTGATTTTGGGCATCTGTTGCCAGGGTTCAAGTCAGCACCTCATTATTTCAAAATTTTATTTCATTTTAGTTTTTATTTGAATTTTGAATTTTATTTATCTATTTTATTTGCATCTAATTTACGGTTACCAAAGACCCTTTGTTTGTGGTTGGTAACCGACAGAAGCCATGATCTTACTTCGCCAATAAAATATATTTTGATTTTAATAACGTCTTCTCTCTTATAACTACTATTAAAGAGCTTATCATAAACAATTGTAATAAAATATATGAACAAAGTGCTAAAAGCTAATTATCATTTCACTATTTGCTTTTCATTATTGATTGAGCCAAAAATAAAGATATTAGATTTAAGGGGAGAGGTGTTATATTGTATTATATTTATTTATGTTGGCCTAATTTCTGTTGTGTGGCCTAATAGTTGTTTACAAAATAATCTTATAACTATGCAGTTTAGAAATCACTGGAACCATCACAGATACAGATAAAATGATTGGAACTTTCCATTTTACTAACATAACGATTCCAGAATGAACCTAATAAAAGATGCGTTATTTAAACTTCTACATTTTTCTACAAACTTCCGTTGTAGTTTACCAGGACTTTCCTTTTCCATAGTGTTCTAGAAATTTCCGTGACAACTATATGGCCTATAAATATACAGATAATAAAGTTAAACTTTAAACAAAGTTCTATCTATTAATATTATCATGGCTACAAGCTACCGTCATACAGATATTTGATACCATTCTTAAGTTCAGTGTGTATAGCGGATATAAGTGTATAATAGATATCAACAACCTCCTACGTTCGAAGCCTACACAAGGTTCATTGCGACCCAATGGATTCAGTATTACAACCCATGCTAAGAAATTCTCGCTCTCAACTTCTGTGGACTTTCTACGGCACCCATCAGTAGTTACCGATTTGATTTTATTCAACAAATCAATTGTTTTCTGCATGTACGTGTCGCTTAAAACATGGCTCTAATATTAATCTTCCGTGTTATTTGCTCTATGGGATGTTTGGACTTCGTCATTATACATAACTGTGAACCTCATAATCAGCTTAATTTTACCAAACGACAATACAACTTCTAAAAATCCAGGCTAAAAATAAAGCGTGTGTTCTTTAATTCAGGTACGGCCCTGCGCGGGTATGGTCTAGTCTCGATTTTATTTTTATTAATATTTTGATTGATTAGAAATGTCGCGTCATTGTAGTTATGTCACTAAAAATATTATCGTTATTATGTGTATCTTTGCAAGGCCAATATGACATTTCACCCAATTTGAAAATTTTGGTTTTAAGGCAAAATGTTTTTTTCCCCTTATCGGTGACCTATGTTTTTCATTTGCTCATTCTTTGAAGATATAGTTCAGCTTTTTATATTACAGTTTTGGACTAAGTGTCATAGAATTTTTTTTGATATTCCGATAAGAATATGTCGACACCTTCAATTTTCCTTATCATTTCGTTGAAAAATGGTCCCTTTTACATACCTGTTTAAAAGTAAAATTTTGAGCTTAAATGGTCCGTGGTCCCCTATTTTTTTTACCACTTTGATTCACTTTCTATAAAGAATAAAATAACAAATTATACGGCACTTCTGATAGAAACTTCGAATAGGCCCGATCCAGCTTAATGTATCAATTTTAATTTATTTTTTTTAAATCCACCTCAAATAGTTTTAAAAAAGTTTATCTTTTCAGAGATGCAAAAATCTAAAGAAAAAAAAACAGGATACTGTTATTTTATGTGATGTCCAATTAGTTAAAAAAAAAAGCCTTTTCTTAAAATCATTTATTTTGTTAGTAAAAACGATTTGATACATTTTTGCTTTTTTATTCCTAACTAAGAATGATCATTCCCAGAGCTGGGTTTCTAGTTTTAAAATGAATTCTCCACTTTTGAGATATTTACATTGTTAATGAATTTAACTGCTTACAACTATTTGTCTCTGACTTGGTTAATTTTATACATTATGTTTTAAGTAACAATGACTGCTCATTTCATTTTGTATTCATTTTTTGTTTCGTTCGATTCGTTCCAATTTTCTTTCGTTTCGCACTTTACAGTTACCCCTCTCTTCACTCCTTTTACTTTTTATTATTTGGTGAACACAACTGTTCAACTTCACAAATATATAATATAATATATTCATATAATAAAAGACGCGTTTAAAACTCTTGAATTGCCTTATTCGATCAAAAACATTTCAGAAATTTGGAATTTTATATCAAACTTTAACCAAAATTCCCCATATATTTGTCATTTTAATTATGGCAAAGGGTCCATTGTTACAAAAACAAAATGCTTATACATTTCAAGTTTTATAAAGATGATCTAGACTTTGAAGTCTCTAGAAAACTTAACAATACTGAAAACTGCGTAGGCTATGAAATGTTTGTACAGGCGGAAAATGTTCTATGATAGATATAGTTTTGTTAGACTCTTTTCTTGTTTGATTTGGTTCTTATGATATGCCAACAAAACTGTATATTTAACAGATTTAAACATTAAATTGTGCGTTTTACTCTGAACAGACGTACAAATGTATAACCGACCCGATTAACAGACCAACCACCCATATAGCCGCATACTCAATGAGATTAACCGACCAATCTCTCGGTTAGCCGAGTGACGGCCGTGATCCTATAAAGAAAAAGAAAATAAAACAAATCTTGACTGACTTACGTTGAGCTGTAACTGTCAGCACTCCAATTGTGAGAACAATCAGCTTTAAGATCATATTAGCTGTTTCTAAGTCTTAGTAAACATCTCTTTATTTTTGTTGTTTATGCTAAAACATAAAAGACAAGATACATGTATGGGAAAATGTATAATACACATTTTTGTTTATGTAAACTACTAATATAAACGTAATGTGTATTCATCTGATGGGTTACGCCTTTTTAAATGATTTTTAAAGTTTGTCTTTATGGTGTGCTATTACAGCACTGTCCAAAGTTATGTGAAGGAATGAGCGCTCACCAACATGATTAACCCCGTTAAATTATATGTAAACATATATGTGCATTTGTAAAATCATGAGCCCGTATGTCAGAGGTTGTCGTTTGTTCAAGTCTGTCATGTTTGTTTTTCGTAAAAAAAAATTAGCCGTTGTTTTTCTCGTTTCCATTGTTTAACATTCAACTTGTCATTTTGGACTTTTTATAGCTGACAATGCAGTATGGGCTTTTCTCATACAGTGACCTATAATTTTGTTGTTAATTTCCGTGTCATTTGGATCTCATTGGATATCATACCACAGCTCCTTATTTTTAGACATGTGTAGTTAGTTACATGTACGTAAAAGGAAGTACTACATGTACTAAGTAATCAGTTGTGTATTCCATAGTTAATTGGGCAAAATAGAATGAATAAAGACGTAATACTATTATAATGAGATAAAACGGAAAATTAATGGAATAAACAAGATATATTTAGAAAAAATACATTGTCAGGAGTTTTACATTTTTAAGAGAAACGTAAATATGTTATTTTTACATTCCCCTGAAATTGTGTAAAAGGTGTTTCATACCATACTATAGATACAACATGACAAACGAAAGCGAATTTGGAATTTACAAAAAAAGAAAATAAACATACCTTGCCTCAATAGTACCTTCCATTAACAGGATTAATAAAAAGTATAGAAAAAAAATCAAACAGGAAGTATTTCTCCTCTTTAATTTATGTAAAAATGTTATTCAACCTAACATTTTAACTAAGACCGGAAAAATAAATAATTGTACACGTCAACATGAATTGTGATTAGATGTATTTTATCATATTTGATTACCTTACGCCTTTGCTTCTTGTGTATTTTTAGCTTATTGATGTCAACAGACGAATTTGTTTACCTTAGAAAAAAAAAGTTATTTCTGTTTACTAAGGGAGATGGTAGGAATACAGGTGGAAGATTTTCAACAAATACATAATATTAATTACAATATACATTTATTTTTTTTATAGATTGCCTAACAATGTAATTTTAACACATTATTTAGTATGTAAATATAGAATGTTTAAAATATTTACAAAATGATGAAAATAAACGCAATATTTCGCTAGAACAACTAGCTTTATCAAGCGTGCATCTATCCAGGTGAAATCGGATTTAGATGATATAGAGAAACTTTTACAGCTCAATGTATATGTTGCACTTGAATTTTATGGCACGCCGTTATTATATTTATTCAATTTCGAGATATCTTATTTAGTTAAATAAGATATCTTATAAACTAATTGAGATATCTTAATAACAAAATAAGATATCTTATATATTAATTGAGATATCTGATTTATTAAATAAGATATCTTATATATATATAATAAGATATCTTATAAAAATGTTTATAAAGATATCTTATTAAATATATAAGATATCTCATTTAAAATATAAGATATCTCTATTAATTTATAAGATATCTTATTAACTATATAAGATATCTTTTATATAGTTTATAATAGAGATATCTTATTTACTTAATAAGATATCTCCATAAGTTAATAAGATATCTCTATTAGTTTATAAGATATCTCTATTAATTAATAAGATATCTCTATAAGTATTAGATATCTCTATTAATTAATAAGATATCTTATAAAGTATGTATTTAAAAGATATCTTTATAAAGAAGTAAGATATCTTATATACTTTATAAGATATCTTATATACTTTATAAGATATCTTATTAATTAATAGAGATATCTTATTAACTTATAGAGATATCTTATAAACTAATAGAGATATCTTATAAACATTTAGAGATATCTTATTAGCTTATAGAGATATCTTATTAACTTATAGAGATATCTTATAAACTAATAGAGATATCTTATAAACTTTAAGAGATATCTTATTAACTTATAGAGATATCTTATTTAATTGGTTATAAAGATATCTTATTTAATATATAAGATATCTCCATAAATTAATAAGATATCTCTATTAGTTTGTAAGATATCTCTATTAATTAATAAGATATCTTATAAAGTATGTATTTAAAAGATATCTTTATAAAGAAGTAAGATATATTATATACTTTATAAGATATCTTACTATTTAATAGATATATCTTATTAACTTATAGAGATATCTTATAAACTAATAGAGATATCTTATTTACTTTCAAATTAAATACGATATCTTATAAAAATTAAAGATATCTTAATACTTAATAAGATATCTTGTTAAATAAATAAGATATCTTCAAATTTGAATAAATATAAAATAACTTATAGAGATATCTTATTTAATTGGTTATAAAGATATCTTATTTAATATATAAGATATCTCCATAAATTAATAAGATATCTCTATTAGTTTGTAAGATATCTCTATTAATTAATAAGATATCTTATAAAGTATGTATTTAAAAGATATCTTTATAAAGAAGTAAGATATATTATATACTTTATAAGATATCTTACTATTTAATAGATATATCTTATTAACTTATAGAGATATCTTATAAACTAATAGAGATATCTTATTTACTTTCAAATTAAATACGATATCTTATAAAAATTAAAGATATCTTAATACTTAATAAGATATCTTGTTAAATAAATAAGATATCTTCAAATTTGAATAAATATAAAATAACTTATAGAGATATCTTATTTAATTGGTTATAAAGATATCTTATTTAATATATAAGATATCTCCATAAATTAATAAGATATCTCTATTAGTTTGTAAGATATCTCTATTAATTAATAAGATATCTT
Organism: Mytilus galloprovincialis; assembly: GCF_965363235.1. NCBI lineage: Eukaryota > Metazoa > Mollusca > Bivalvia > Mytilida > Mytilidae > Mytilus > Mytilus galloprovincialis. The sequence goes on along the minus strand of NC_134838.1, from coordinate 61,695,933 downwards.
ATAAAGTATGTATTTAAAAGATATCTTTATAAAGAAGTAAGATATATTATATACTTTATAAGATATCTTACTATTTAATAGATATATCTTATTAACTTATAGAGATATCTTATAAACTAATAGAGATATCTTATTTACTTTCAAATTAAATACGATATCTTATAAAAATTAAAGATATCTTAATACTTAATAAGATATCTTGTTAAATAAATAAGATATCTTCAAATTTGAATAAATATAAAAACGGCGTGCCATAGAATTTAGCCGCCTTTAAAATAAGAAAATTTTGCAGCTCAATGTATATGTTGCACTTGGATTTAGCTGCCTTGAAATAAATAATTGGTAGTTGAAGTTAGCAACGTCCATTGGCCAATATTACGGGATAAAAAGGACGATGCTTTGTATCATTTATGTATATATATATATATATATATACGAGTCTAAATTGAAAACTACGTTCAAACCTATGATTGCGTTGGATAATAAACAGCTGCGCCATGAGCGCATGATACGCCTTATGTGGAAGTTTTATGCAATAATCTTAAATAGTTCAATAACAATATATTGTTTTAGAGACACGGCGGAACATGTGAAACCCTCCACCCTGTTTTTTTTTTTTTTTTTACCAAATACCAAATATTACCAAAATAAAATTTTGAATCAAAACCAAAAAGTATACAGATCTTTAGATTAATATAACAAAGAAGTGTGTTAAGTTTTAAGCAATAATCATAAATTATTTTTGAGATACGGCGCGACATGTAAAAAACCCTCCCCTGTTTTACAAAATACTCAATAACTCAAAAATAAAATTTTGAATAATCACCAAAAAGTATACAGATCTTTAGATTAATAGAACAAAGAAGTGTGTAAAGTTTTAAGCAATAATTATAAATCGTTTATGAGATACGGCACAACATGTAAAAAAACCTCCCCCTTTTTTATAAAATACTAATAACTCAAAAATGAAATTTTGAATCATCACCAAAAAGTATACAGATCTTTAGATTAATATAACAAAGACATGTGTAAAGTTTTAAGCAATAATCGTAAATAGTTTTTGAGATATGGCGCGACATGTAAAAAAAACCTCCCCCTTTTTTACAAAATACTCAATAACTCAAAAATGAAATTTTGAATCATCACCAAAAAGTATACAGATATTGAGATTAATATAACTAAGAAGTGTTTAAAGTTTAAAGTCATAATGTGAAAAAAAACACCCCTGTTTTAGTTATAAAGTGTCGTAACTCAAAAAGTTTAAATCTTATTTTCACCAAAAAGTATACAGATCATTTGACTATCAGAAGAAACAACTATATTAAGTTTCATGAAATTTGGATAAGTCGTTCTCAAGTAACGGTGCGACATGTTTACGCCGGACAGACGGACGGACGGATAGACGGACAGACGGACAGACAGACGGAACGACACCGGACATTTGAATACCATAATACGTCCCGTCAAAATTTTGACGGGCGTATACAAACCGCAATTTTTATACGTGTGCATGTAAAACAAATTTCGTTGTAGAAGGGTCTAAATACAGCACAAACAACATTTTCTAAAAGACTAAAAAAGTGAAGATGTATATTTAAACAAAACGCATTTGACTAACAGGTCGAACAACTGATGTTCTTTAACCCTGTTGACTGCCATTGGCGATTGCCAAATAAAATTGATCACAAGATGTAACAAAATGGGTCTTAATATAAATTTAATACTAAACAGAAAACAAGTAACTTGTGGCCACGATGTTATGCCACAAACATAAGGTGTTAATATTTTTTATTTTGTACACCAGATCCGGATTTCGACAATAAATGTCTCTTCAGTGATGGATCGAAACGGTATTTGGAAGGCCATATAAAATGTACCCTCATTTTTAGATAGACTCTTGAATTTTAAGAGTCAATATAAGATGAACGGATCATATAAACCGGAGGGAAAATATGATACAAGCCCAAACGAAAAAAAATAAACGAGTCTAAATTGAAAACTACGTTCAAACCTATGATTGCGTTGGATAAAAGCCGCTATTTTTATACGTGTACATGTAAAACAAATTTTGTTGTAGAAGGGTCTAAATACAGCACAAACAACATTTTCCAAAAGACCAAAAAAGTGAAGAAGTATATTTAAACAAAACGCATTTGACTAACAGTTCGAACAACTGATGTTCTTTAACCCTGCTGACTGCCATTGGCGATTGGCAAATAAAATTGATCACAAGATGTAACAAAATGAATCTTAATATAAATTCAATTCTTAACAGAAAACAAATAACTTGTGGCCCCGATGTTGTGTCACAAACATAAAGTGTTAATATTTTTTTGTACACCAGATCCGGATTTCGACAATAAATGTCTTTTCAGTGATGTTAGGGATCGAGACGGTATTTGGAAGGTCATATAAAATGTACCCTCATTTTTAGATAGATAGACTCTTGAATTTTAAGAGTCAATATAGGATGAACGGATCATATAAACCGGAGGGAAATATATATATATATATATATATATATATATATATATATATATATATATATATATATATATATATATATATATATATATATATAAAGACTTTTTATGCCCTTACCTACGATAGTAGAGGGGCATTATGTTTTCTGGTCTGTGCCTCCGTTCGTTCGTTCGTTCGTCCGTCTGTGCGTCCGTTCGCTTCAGGTTAAAGTTTTTGGTCAAGGTAGTTTTTGAAGAAGTTGAAGTCCAATCAACTTGAAACTTAGTACACATGTTCCCTATGATATGATCTTTGTAATTTTAATGCCAAATTATAGTTTTGACCCCAATTTCATGGTCCACTGAACATAGAAAATGATATTGCAAAGTTCAGGTTAAAGTTTTTGGTCAAGGTAGTTTTTGATAAAGTTAAAGTTACATCAACTTGAAACTTAGTACACATGTTCCCTATGATATGATCTTTGTAATTATAATTCCAAATTATAAGTTTGACCCCAATTTCACGGTCCACTGAACATAGAAAATGATAGTGCGAGTGGGGCATCCGTGTACTATGGACACATTCTTGTTTTTTTTTATAAATTACAAATAACGTCACAAACGTAATTTTTTAATGAAAAAAAACTATCAAATAAGCCGGTATGTACAATATGTATTACATGTATGTGACAGCATGGTATTTATATTATTATCCTTTACGACAGACAAAATATAAATGCCAGATCTTCTTTAATATATATATATATATATTATACATATATATGTAGCTGATCTTGAAGATACACCGTATTAATAGTTGTGACGGATTTAGGGGGAGATAGCATGGGCTCCTTATGGATCTACATTTATGGTAAGTGCAGACTTTTAACTTGTTCCACTCAAAACACTCTCTAGTTTGGGGCCCCTGTCCAACCTTTTTTTCTAATATTTGAATCCGCATCTGGCCATTTTAAATCATAAAATGGATAACAGCCTTATATAAAGCTGGCGATGAAAGACTCGACTATTTATGTTATAAAGCCTAGTTGTTTGGGTGAACAAAACGATCGACAAAAGTGTAGGCAGTGTTGCCGCAATGTCTCAGAAGCAGGGTGCGAATGCCGTTGTACCTACACACTGCCTTGTCAATGTAAATTGTTTTGATATTTTTCATCGATATAGGAAAAGACTGCTATGTTAATAAATACTGATTTGAATGGCAATGAACTTGACTGGCACATTTGCAATATGTATGCATGGCATTGTAGGAAAACTGAATTAAAACTAAAACGGTTCTCGTTGTTGTTCGCCCTTTGGATTTTCAGTAGTCACTGGTATTAAAGAGATAATCGTAACTGCAATTACGATTATCCCAATATGGCGACGGTAGATATAGGTAAAATCTTTACACTCGTTTTTCTTAAATGTAGCATGTTTTTGTCAATAGTTACTCAGCTGCAAGGTTTATCTATACCATTTCATCATATTTAAATCGTAACGGTGCACTGGAATTGTCTAAGCTTTGAAAATAGCCGTTGAAAAATTCGGGATGATAATCGTAACTCGGAAAAAAGATAATCGTAATTATGGTATTTAAAAATAAAAAAGATAATCGTAACTGGAAACTGTTTTATTGATATTGACACTAAAAACGTATATCTGATAGCATATTATGAAATTATGGCGATGAATTATTTACGAAACGTCCCAACATCTTATGACATTTCTTTTTATGCATATATAATTAATTGTTCTTATGAAAACAGCTACATACTAGTATATTATAAAATTGAAAGGGTGAACAAGCTTCAAGAAATTTGGAAATGGGAAAACACGAACTTTGTTAATATACAGAAATTTATTGAACTAGGTATCATGCCACAAAATATGTGAATGAGCGATGGAAATTATGATACGTGACAATAATTGTCAGGCGACACGCATGTGTCACCTTACATCAGATTTCTGATTAAGACAGTAAACAAAAAATAATTCATCCTGAAGTAAATAGTAAATATAGTTAATATTGTTTAAATTATTTTATTGTAGGTGGTTATATGTGCTATTTCTGCCCCCGGGAAGCCACTGCTGATTTAATTCTAGAACATACCCTATTATGCCATAACGAAGTAGGAAAGACATTTAGTATTCGTCAAAAACCGTTTGACGAGAAATTAGTGGCTACAGTTTTCATGTCACTTCGATCATTTTTCATGGATGATATCACAACTTAAAATTTATGATGAACAAGAGATAACTTTGAAAAGTGTTTTACAGTGTCATTCCTTTTATAGCTGATTATGCGGTATGGGCTTTGTTCATTGTTGAAGACCGTACGGTGACCTATATTTGTTAATTTCTGAGTCATGTTGGTCTCTTGTGGAAAGTTGTCTCATTGGCAAACATACCACATCTTCTTATTCATATTAGCTAATTCATGACTGTCACTGAAATTTCAGTATCTCAGATATAACCTATAAACAACACAAATTCAATTTTGAATTATGATAATATGACATCCTTAAAACATTTAATGCTATATAAGACCAGAGAATGTTTGGCCCTAAATGGGATTCTTTGTGTATTATGAAATTAAGTAACGTGGAGTTCATTGACAAACATGGATTTGTGTTCTTTTATAGTTTGGCCAAAAGCCCGAAAATCAAAAAATAAAATTATGTAGCTTTAAATTTTCTTACAAGAAATACTTATTCAAAGAATGACTGCAAAGATGAGAATAAAATAACGCATTTTCCGCAATATTAGAAACAAACTTATTAAAAATTCATAAATACTCGGTATATGAAAAGTATGCTGCATACATATGCATGGAAGATATTGTAGAGAAAAATATTGAAGGTACTAAACAAGGAACATTTTTGTATTTGCATTCTTGCCATATAATTAGTACTTTTTTATTAAATGAAAACATATTAAATTAGCCTTTCCTAATTATCATGCATTTTTCTGAAGCACAAAATATTTGTTTTAAAATCTATAAAAATCTTTGTAATTAAACCAGTTCCGACTGTGATAATTTACATGTTTGGCCCTTTGATGTAATTTATCAATATACATATTGTGTTTTTTTTCGTCTGTCAAATGTTTCGTAAGACTATAGGTAAGGCTAATAAAAACACAAAATAAAAGTAACAATAAACAAAAGTAACAATAAACAAAAGTAACAAAAAACAAAAGTGACAATAAACAATAGTAACAATAAACTGGTAACTATTCTAGATCCTTTACCATCCACACTGTTTAAAGAAACGTCCTAAAATACATGGGAATTTGATCAAAACATTTGAATTTATTTTTTAAAATCATATATCAGTATAAAATAGAAAAAAGTGAATCCAAAGGAAAAATATGGACGGCTGAATTTATTGATAAGAACTAAATCATCAGCGTATAACAGATATGATATATCATTATCATTTAACTTGGGTGGTTCACATGTTGAGTAAAAAATAGATGGTAAATCATTAATATATAAAGAAAATAATGTAGGGCTTAAAATACACCCTTGTTTTACCCCAACTGAGGAATTAAAAAAATCAGTGATACCTTCCGAGAACTTTACCAAGTACAAAACCTCTTTATACATATCTTTCATTATACTAAAAAAAGGGACCATCTATGTTGTAATAAGACAATTTGTAAAAGAGGGCATCTCTATTAATAGTATCAAATGCCTTCCTGAAATCAATGAAATAGGCATATATCTTTTTTGACATATGGGGCCCTTTATAGCTTGTTGTTCGGTGTGAGCTAAGGCTCCGTGTTGAAGGCCGTACTTTAACCTATAATGGTTTACTTTTTAAATTGTTATTTGTATGGAGAGTTGTCTCATTGGCACTCACACCACATCTTCCTATATCTATATATGAAAATGTGGTATACGTGACTTTCATTTTGAGCAATGAATTGAAAGGATTGCACTTTTGGAATATGGGATATAGCTAATCCATCCTTTTTCTCATCAATTAGAGATATATAGGTAAATTTATCCTAGATATTAACCTGTAAGTTTCTTCATTTATTTTTATATACGTTAATGTCATCGTTTAACTGGGCATTTACATTTTTAACACACAAAATACCATTGAAATGCTGAAAGACACATTTATTATGTTTCAGTTACTATTATCATATAAAGAAAATTACGATTATCAAAGAAGAAAAATACCATAGAGTTACGATTATCATCCCGAATTTTTCAACGGCTATTTTCACAGCTCTTAGACAATTCCAGTGCACCGTTACGATTCAAATATGATGTAATGGTATAGATAAACCTTGCAGCTGAGTAACTATTGACAAAAACATGCTACATTTAAGAAAAACGAGTGTAAAGATTTTACCTATATCTACCGTCGCCATATTGGGATAATCGTAATTGCAGTTACTATTATCTCTTTAATACCAGTGAGTAGTGGTCGTTTGTTGATGTTGTTCATAAGTGTTTATACAATTTGGTAACCCGAATAAAGCAATTGTGAGAGGAATACCACAAATAAAATAAAAAATATGTGATAAGATTGCCATTGAGACACTCTCCATAAGAGACCAAAATGACACATAAATTAACAATTATAGGTCACAGTACGGCTTTCAACAATGAGCAAAGTCGATCCTGCATAATCAGCTATGAAAGACCCCGAAATTACAAATGTAAAACAATTCAAACGAGAAAACTAACGGTCTAATTTATGTTCAAATAATGAACGAAAAACAAGCATGTAACACATCAACAAACGATAATTACTGAATCATAGGCTCCTCACTTAATACAGGCAAATACATACAGAATGTGGCGGAATCCCAACCCTCCCTCTAACCTGAGATAGTGGTGTAACAGTACAACATAAGAACGAACTATACTCGAACTATAACAATTAGTTGAAAAGTGCTTAACTCATCAGATGGATAAAAATAGATATAATCATATTCAAAACAGTGTAGCTGTGGCCATTGATTGACGACCTTAAATTATCCCATTGACTGGGGCGGATTATGTGAACGTTTTTCTGTAACGACCGCTGCTCACTATGTACTTGTTAAAACACTTAAACTGTGGGGTCACAAAAGGTTCTCAACACCTAAATAAAGAAACTAGAAAAACTAATCAGGAATAACACGATGTTTTGATTTATATCAATAATATAAATCAAAACATAAAGTTATTCCTGATTAATTTTTCGAGTTATTTTAATATTAAAGGCGTTAAGAACCTTTGGTGACCTTACAGTTTAAATTCTATAATAAGTAAGTAGTGAGCAGTTGTCGTTACAGACACACGTTCACCTAATCTGTCCCAGTCAATGGGATAATTTAAGGTCGTCAATCAATGGCCACAGCTACACTGTTTTGAATATGATTCTATACAACTATCAAAACACAGAGTGGACGTGGCCGGGTACTTGTATCTCAACAACAACAAGACACTTAGTACTGATCTGAAAGTACTTGCTTTGGTTAAAGGTATCCAATCAATTATTGTGATGAATAAATATAAGTTTCAAAGGTACATTTATTTTACCTGGTCAAGATTTTGAGAAAGTTTCAATGATTCATGTTATGGGTTTTTAGGAGACGTTGCGAATAGGATATGGGTACAGATCCCAAAATAATTAAATGCAAAGTTCCTAGAAACTCGAGGCTTGCTTAGAAAAAACACATTAAAATGATATTCTACCAAAAACAAAAACAAAGAAGAGGTGAAAAATTATAGGATTATAATTATGGTTAAGATTATGAGAAAATTTAGGTAAATCATTATTAGGGGTCAAGATGGAAAACGGATACAACTGTGAACTGTTGTGTGCAGATACAATTAATTCCGTGAATTCAAAAGTAAAATTACCGAAATGAAATTGGAGGTGCAAAAATACAAAAAATAAAACAAAATATTTGAAAGTTTCACGAAATTCTGTAAAATGGTTCAGGAGGGTTTGCGATCACAAAAGTAGGACAGAAGGACGACCGAAAGGACAGAAGAACAAACAAAGTGCACAGTTCGATCCGATAGGAATACCGATATTTTTTTTTTAAAACAAGTGTACCTCCAAATTCAACAAATGTGTTGTCAATAAGAATTTCCAGAATATTGATCACTTAAACCGAATATAGTCCCTAGCGTTGACAGTGTGTTACTTGACAATTTTTTTATACCCTTCCAAATTTATTTCTCTATGTTTTATGCCTCACATTGCAAGTAGGGGGTAAAATGACACTGTAAAAGAATTTTGGTCATGGATTTTAAAGTAAAGTAGTGATTTGGTCCAGCTGAAAAAGGTTAAAAATTAGCACTTCGGAAGCTGTCAAAAGATTTCAAGACACCTTTAACATAAAATTGTCCATATTTTGAGTTAGCACTGATGACGTTTTCTATAATTTTGAGATAATTTGTCCTTAAAGTAGTACAACACACTGTAAAATATTATTGAGAAAGCGCAGGTGGGATTTTTTTAATTTCCTTTAATTGCCTAATGCCCGCGTCACACTGTCCCGATTTTTACGCGGATGGCAACACGATTATGGAAATTTTCAAAATCTGGACTGATCGTATCCAGATCGGACTATTCGTAGTGCCATCTTTAACCATCGTAAAACCATCGGTCACTTTTCTATCCTTCGGGGACAACTTCGGGAAGGGTTCTAAATTTTTTAACATGTTAAAAAATCCCCGAAGGTGCGTCCGATGTTGAGGGTTCGTATTGAGTTCGTATCACCATCCTCACCATCGTAATGTCACCGGGAATGCATCTTTGAACATCGTATTGCATTCGTGTTTCCATCGTTTCCATCGGGCAGTTTTGCCATTACGATGTCTACACGAATGAATCACGAAGCTACCCGAATGTCTTACGATGGCAACACGACTTCGTGAAGACCTCGTTATTCCGTCGTGTTGCCATCGAACAAAAGTACGAAGGCGACAAGATGTAACTACGACGGCAATAAATCAAGCTAAATGTAAGTTAATTTTCGCGCTAAAATACATTTAAAGTGCCATGCGCGATATGCACTGGTCAGTCTAATACGACAGTTAAAAAAGACGTTCACAAAACATGGAGCTTATATCATATGATTCTATGAGAACAAGAAAGGCGACAGCGTTGTTTCTATTAATTCAAATGGAACAAAAAGAGCAGCTATTACAGGCTCAGGATTTACTTTTACAAGTAAAATATTATTGTTTGTCAATTTTTCATATCAAGTAACATAATGAAAATCATAAACGCGCCTCGTACACCAACACTGCAGGTACACGTATATAGGGAAACCAACTTTTTTTTCATTATTCTGATTTTTTATGTATCGTCTGAGTTGTTGTCACACGAATGTTTACTACATAACCATTTTGTTTTCTATATGTCATATTTTGCCGCATTTGTTGCTTTCCCCACATTCTTCCTTTTGTCTATAGTATTATGATATTTTCCTGGAAAGAGCTGTTTTTGAATAAAAGGGATCAACGAACCCATTACCTTACCTTTAAGATAGATCAGTAAACATGGGCATACTTATGGGTGATTATTCAGACTAGTGCACACATTTTACAGTTCAAACAAGGCAATGCCGAGCGTGGCATCCCCTCGTATGTAACATATTGGGGACAAATATAGGCACTATATTTGTATATGACACATGCAGAAAATGTTAAATTGAATATGCATATTTGATACATAAACTATTTTTTTAGAAATCAACCAAAACTTTCAGTAACTGGAAATACCTTTAGAACCAGCAGGTAAAAAAATGAGCAACCAATTTCCTGTGTATTATGCTATTTCAAGGAGAAAAAACAAGTCCATCTGCATGACATTGACCTTTAACCTTGAACGTAAAAAATGTCAGATCATTACAAGGAGGAACAATATACCAAATGTGGTTAAAATCTTTTGAAGCATATTGGTTTTAGAGTGTCCACAAGGGTGATATTGCCTTGTATTACAACTGCCACTGTGACCTTGACCTTTGAACTTTAAAGTCAATAACGCTTAAGATATTCTTAACGAGTAACACCATACCAAGTTTTGAGCATTTTGGTTCTAGAGTGTCCATAACAATTTTATCTACACTCAACTTACATGTAGTAGGCGAGGGGATAATAAACTAAGTTTTATAAGAATTAGACAAAAAGATCGATTTCCCGCCATGCATGGCAGACTTGTACAGACTCATACCCCTCCCTCTTCCTCTCCCTGATTTTGGTGGCATTATATGCAGAGACTCAAAGTCAAGTTTTACCCTTCAAGCCCACTGTATTCCGTTTTATGATTAAACCAGAAATTAAATGTACAATATAATATATATTCAACATTGATCAAACAATCAAAAAAGCGTGATGCCTTCGGCATATAATTTAAATGCATCGTAAGCTGTACACGACGTCTTTTAGACATCGTATGGCCATCGCGACATCATCGTAATCCATCGTGTAGCCTTCGTAATCCATCGTGTAGCCTTCGTGATCCATCGTGTAGGCTTCGGCTAAGATATGAAGCTTAAATGCCCGTCTTCGGTTAACCTTCGTATGTCCATCTTTTGCTATCGTATATAATTTCGGCACCATCGTATAGACTTCGTTATTCATCGTACCTACTTCGGTCACTTTTTGGTATTTTAACGAGATCGGGAACAACTTCATACGAACTTACAGTTTTCGCATTCGGGTGTCAATCGTATATAAAAATCGGGACAGTGTGACGCGGGCATTAAAGAAATGCACTACGAAACAACTGTGGTATCGGACCACTTGTTCGTTATTATAGCATGTAAACACTCATATCTATTAAAACAAATATGCCGTACTAATGTGATTCTTTTAATTATGCTTTGGATTTAAAAAAAATAGATAGCAATGATTTCTTCCTGTTTTGATTTCTTGCGCCGTGAATCATATAGTTTGGTAGAATTTTCCATTTTTGTGAAATCAATTATATCTTTTTCTAAGAATGACTAACAATTAACAATACTAAAAACATTTCAAGGTTCTATTCAACTATTTTGTACAGTTAAGATACTATAAATATTTTTTATTACTCCTATACATTACTGTACTTCAGACGTCTTTTTGTAGTTAGATATTTTTTCCTTATGTGAGAACAATGACATAGAAAATTTGATAAGCCGATCGATGTTTTAACGAATCGTAATGTTATAAATAATACAAAAGAAAGAAAAAAGAGTCACGTAATCGAAATTTGTTGATCTATTTCAGTTTTAAAAAAGTCATGGTACCTTAAGTTTTTATAATAAAAGTAAATTATTTCACCTAATATCTTCTAAAGTGCCCATGACACACGATACTTTAATACTAGTAGGAAGTCGAACAAATAAAACATTTATTTAATTAAGTTGCTTTAAACTAAGAGCAGAAAATAGTCTAAGGTGAACATGAATTTAAGAGATGTATTTTTTCAAAAAAATAGAAAAATTCCGTTTAATTCAGTAGAATTCGTTGTCTACTTGTTCAATGTTAGGTAAACAGATGATTTATTTATAGTAGAGACAAAACCTTGTATACAAAGATTGTTTCCCTTTATCACACCTGGTAAACCATCTAATCTCAACCAAATGTTGATACGGAAAAAAGTATTCTGGCACTACCTGTTGAGCTTTTCTGGTTCAAATTATTCAAAATAAACACAGAGTAGGTCGACTTTTCGTCAATTTACTGAAAACCAATGCGTTTTTGGTCAAATAGGAGAATGTCATGCCATAGATATTGGAATTACAGTTTGTTTCTTGTATAACACGGATGAATATGATTCAAAATGGTACATTGTGTATCGTAATGACTTTTCTCCAGCAGGTAAATGTGGCCAGCGCAGCTGTCAGCTATTGACAAAATGACAGTGATATCATTGATAAACTAGCATATATATCAGTAAATTAGTATTTTTCTAAAACATTATAAACATAAAATTATTGTTTGTTCTTTTTTTTTACTAATATAATTTCATTAAGCTAAATATGTTATAAAGTATGTCATGTTGAGATTTTCTGGTATCGGTTGTGATATTCTGGAACAATGTTGAGATCTTCTGGTGAATGCAATTTTCAACTATAAAAAAGAAGATGTGGTATGATTGCCAATGAGACAACTGTCCACAAGAGACCAAAATGACACAGACATTAACAACTATAGGTCACCGTACGGCCTTCAACAATGAGCAAAGCCCATATCGCATAGTCAGCTATAAAAGGTCCCGATATGACAATTCAAACGAGAAAACTAACGGCCTTATTTATATATACAAAAAAATTAAATGAACGAAAAACAAATATGATTCAAATATGTAACACATAAACAAACGACAACCACTGAATTACAGGCTCCTGACTTGGGACAGGCACATATACATAAATAATGTGGCGAGGTTAAACATGTTAGCGGGATCACAACCCTCCCCTAACCTGGGACAGTGGTACATGTATATGTTACAGTAAATAGGTGAAATTAGGAATTACATGTAATTACTAAAATTTAGGAATTACATGTAATTCCTGATGCACTTAGTAAATACAAGTAATTCCTAAAACTGCCCAGTAATTACCAGTAATTACTGATTTTAAAATGAATTTTTACACCTATTTACTAACTGTTAAAACAATGTTGTAATATGGTCAACTGATCAAAAGTTATGGTAATACCAAGGATTTGTATAGTCTTACTATAGTCTTACTATACAAATCCTTGGTAATACTAATTAGAAAATCAGTGAGTATTCAGCTATCAAAATTTTAAGGGTTTTTCAGAACCCAGTGTCTCGCCTACTTTTGCTGTGAGTCGCAGACCCAACAAAAATAGGAAAAAAAATATTTATAATTTTTCTCTATATACTATCTTTTGACTAGTTCTGTAGAATCTTCTATCAAAATTTGTTTAAAATTCAGGATGGTTTATGAAATCTAAACTTTAACTGCAGAGTGTATGTAATGTTAACTGGAAAAAAATAGTCCGTTTAAATAAGAAATATACGAAAAAGTAGTTTTTTTTACAAACTTCAGTTTATTTCTAGATATTATCTTATGATCATAAACAAGCGTCTGTCCAATTTTGGTAGAAATCCAGGATATTTTGAGAAAGTTATCAAATTTTTTAAAAAATTAACCACAGTGTGAATGTAATGTTAACTGGCATAAAAACTAAGTCCCTTTATAAGTAAAATACGGAAAAAATATTTTATTTTTGCAAAATTTACTTCTTGAAATTTTTCTTTTGATCATAAACAACTGAAGCTTCTGTTCAAGTTTGGTAGAAATCCAGGATAATTTGAAAAACTTATCAATTTAAAAAATATAACCACAGAGCGAATATTTGTGGACGACGCTGGCGACGGAATTATTAGGTTGGTTCGCTATGTCTCGCTTTTGCGACAAAAAACGCAGGCTCGACGAAAAGGAAAAGAATGTCAACATTGAAAGTAAAACAAAAGGGATGGACCATTTAGGTGACTTTTTCAATCCACAAAAAGATCATTCTTATACAGGAAGAAACGATGATAAAATTTTGTTGGAGGTCTTGAAGAACTCATTAAAACACGGAAATATGAATATGTGACTTTTAACGCCATCACGTCAGCTTCGTCGCAAATGTCTGACAACAGAAGTCGTAGTTAAACCTATTTTGTAAAAGGAATTTAACTCATGTTATTGGCCAAGTTAATATGCAGAGTATTCCTGATGGAGATTTTAATATAACAAAATTATGAGATTTTAAGAATTATCAAGATCATTTAACCAAGTTTGCCATAATATAATGTCTATCTTAAAAAATAGCTGGCTAAGTTGCCTATAAATTTCTCAAAAATGTTTTTCTCAATTTTGGATTTATATCATTGTCTTGCATGCTCAAAATGATTTTTAGGTCTTCAAAACTAATAAAACAACCATTTTCCAGTTTCAATTCACAAACACTGAAGTGTATGCACTTTTAATGTGCCTTATAATCCTTGATCCTTAAGTAAGCCCTAAAATTCCCTACCCCTTACTTTCTTATTTGATATCTTGAATTATGTCTTTAGTTTTTAAACAAAAATATCAAGTTAGTAAATAGCTGTAAAAATGATAAAAAAAATCAGTAAATACCTGTAATCACTGAAACAACTAGTAAATACATGTCATTACTAAATTGACTAGTGATTACAGGTATTTGCTGAAATGTTTAGTAATTACGTGTAATTCCTAATTTCACCTATTTACTGTAACATATATATAACAGTACAACATAAGAACGAACTATACAAATCAGTTGAAAAAGGTTTAACTCATCAGATGGACAAAAATACAATTAGACGTGGCCGGGTACTTGCACATCCCGACAACAAAAAGACACTAGGAACAGATCTGAGAGTACTTGCAGTTATCTGACAGCTAGTACAAAGCCACTAACAACTAATAAAAAAATCATGCATCTAAGACTAAACTATCAATCCGTACACATCCAACATCCAATGAATTTAGTGTAATGACGTCATAAACAGTCAGAGAAAAACATGACCTTGTGTAGCTTAGTATCAATTACATATACAAATGTCAAAATTCATAAACTTGCCGTATATTGTTTGACATTTCAACAGTCATTTTAATCTTGTCTGTAGTTATCACAGCAGCTTCTATAGAGGCCTTTGGTTGTAATAGAGTAATAGTAAATAGCTGTGTTTTTTAAGTACTAGTATTACAGTTCTAACGCTGGAGATGAAGTCTAGCGTTTGAGATGCAGTTTTGCACAGAAGCTTTAACGTCAGTAATGTTGTAATTGACATCTCCAGAGCTAGAATTTATTTATTTATTTATGTGTATATATAACATATTTGTTTTTCGTTCATTTTTTTTTTATATTAATAAGGCCGTTAGTTTTCTCGTTACAATTGTTTTACATTGTCATTTCGGGGCCTTTTATAGCTGTCTATGCAGTATGGGCTTTGCTTATTATTGAAGGCCGTACGGCGACCTCTAGTTGTTATTTTCTGTGTCATTTTGGTCTCTTGTGGAGAGTTGTATCATTGGCAATCGTACCACAGAAAGAACATTGATAATAAAACGGATACATACCAATTGAAAAAAAATCGCGTATATTGGTATGTTAGTTTTCTTTAGTATCATGAATATTTTTGGCTCAACTTCTTAATCATGATCAGGAAAAATTATTGGCTTTTTATTCTGAAATTATCATTTTTTTATTCCTTTTCCACCCCTACCATTTTTTGGCATATTAACGACGTCCGTTTTATTTGGTCATTACATTGCGGATGCAAATTTTGTAATTGAAAAACTTTTTTTTTTATCCTTTCGGCGTTCGTTCGAGCTATCTGGTAAGGTGTGACCACAGTTTTAAGCAGATATCGCATGCTTAGCATAGACGCACACATTTTTTTTTAGAATTTAAGTTGACCAGGCCTGAGTTAGTTCAAGCTAACTATCTCCCGCAATTTAGCTACGTCGAATCCAGTTTTAAAATATTTAAAAAGAAAACTGAATTAATATTCAGAAATCGATAATCATTAAATTCATTCATTTCATCAAAAGTTATTCTCATTTAAAATAGATAATTGCAAAGGAGATGTACATACAATGGAGATTACCTCTAACTGTCATAATCTGAAGGAGAACTGTTCTAGCGGACAGAATGTGGAACTATCTCCTGACACTTTTAAGACAGTTTTAGCTATAACAGAACAGTTCTAACCAAGAACTGATTTGGTCATTGGTAAGTTCTATCTAGAACTGATTTACACAGTTCAATCTGGAGCTGATCCTGATAGTTCCACGACTAAAAAAATCTACGACTAGAACAGAACTGCGACCTGATTTCGCCACGAACGCATCACGATTGTTTTGAACATGTTTAAAGTTGGCTACTCTCAATACGATCATCAAGACCTCATCAAGACCGTAACACGACCATACTGCACTACGATCGTCAGTAGCATTATTTTTTTAGAGATCGTAGTGCGATCACGGCCTAGTGTGACGGGGCCCGGGTTATAATATAAACGTTGCTGAATATTACCAAATATTAAGGATGTGCCCTGAATGCAGTTGTGAACAAACATCTAAGTTATAATTATTTCAATGCAACACCTGTGATTACACTAAGTTGGACGTCACGTATAGTACTTACAAAGCAATTTTAAAAATCGAACCATATTTTAAAATTCGAACCATATTTTTTTTTGTGATAAGTATTATAATGACAAAAATGACATCTTTTACTCACATTTAAATGATCCCCACATTTTAGAACTCATCCTGAAATAATGTGTACGAAAAAATAAACCTAGAAAAGGGGTCCTGTTCGATTGTTTAGTTTTTAACTATTTATTTCTTTATAAATGTACGCATTTTCGGCATTAAATAATGTCTGTTAGGAATCGAATTCATCCAAATCATATTAATACATAGCCAATTGTAAAATAATCTTATTTATACTTGTAAGGCATGCATTTTTTCTATCGGCAATGCTTAAAATTGTATCTATATTTAAATTTTATGTTACCACAGACAGAAAACATGAATCAGGTTAACCGTAAAAAAAGGTAACTCGAATAGTACCGCGCAACCAGAAAGTCTCACATTGTGACAGAAAGACTCAACCAATACCTTTATATCTCAACCATTTATATTTTTTTAATTTTTCTGCTCATAGTTGGCTTGACAAACAAATATTTGTGCAATTTACAGACGTGGTTATCGTAAAGCCTAAAAAAAACCACAAATAATTGACATATTTTCTTGCTAAGTCATTAATGTCATAGCAGTTCTATCGGATTCAAAGAAAGTAACCATTATAATACGTAGGAGAAAAATGCTTGTGACTTCAATTTAAAATATTTTGAACCAAGAAGAGACATATTAGTTACAACTATTATTTATCTATGGCATGACATTCTCCGATTTTACAAAAAAATCATTGATTTTCAGTAAATTGACGAAAATTCGACCTACCCTGTGTTTATTTTGAATATGTTGAACCAGAAAAGCTCAACAGGAGTGCCAGAACACTTTGTTCCGTCTCAACCATTTATATGGTTTACCAGACGTGTTTATAGAAAAACAATATGCATGGTGTCTTTTTAATATTCATTATCACACACATGTAATTGTAACTCCATTCTGAAAATATATAATTAATAAACATATAAATTTGTCTATTTTCAATAAATCTTTTCACAGTAATATATACATATTTTTATATATATCTAATTCTCTGACTTCAATCTGCAAAAATCTACAGTAAAGAAAAAATATTCATTATTCCTGTATATATTATATACAAACACAAAAATTATGTATATGCATACCTTCTAACAATACCATTTATGATTGCGTGTGGGCCCTTTCACAACATCACAAACAGTAATGTAGACAAGTACTAAAAGTAAATGAGCGAAACAATAAAACAAACTTACAGTGCTAATATTTGTAGGGGTTTAATAACACGACCAAAGCGAGATGTCACTGGTGGAGTTAACGTTTGTACATTTTCGTGTAGTGTAACGATTTGCTCTTGTACAGTTGGAGTATGTGCAGCTTGGTATTTTTTCAAATGATCTACGTGTACAACTAATTGTTTAGTACTTGTGTCTTTTTGTATTCTGTATGTGAAATCAGTAATTTTCTTAATAACTTTGTATGGACCAGTCCAGCCTAATCCAAGCTTCTTATTTGCTTCTGGAGTATACCATCTCCAAACAAATGAGTTTTCTTCAAAACTTCTTATTTTCAAATTTTTATCATAACTTTCTTTTTGTCTATTTTCACTTAAACCAGATTGTGTATGTGCTAACTGAAATGCATTTCTAAGAGCTTCTTGAACCCACTCAACATATGCAATTGGACAAGGTATACTTTTATATCCTTGAGATAAGCCAAACATAACATCAATTGGACATCTTAATTCATGTTCAAACATCAAGAGATTTGGAGAACATTTTGTGCTTGCATGTTGAGTGGCTCTGTATGCCATATTAATGAATGGAATGTGATAGTCCCAATCATTTCTATGTTCATTAGCAAATAGGCCAGATTCAAATTCTCGGACTTGATCTGTATGAATTTGGAATGGACAGCCAAATCTGCAAATGAATTCTGTAACAAGTTTGTCAGCTACTGTAAGAGCTTGGTGATTTGGTATTGCATAAGATTATGTCCATGTAGTGAAATAATCTTCCACTGCCATAATGTATTCATTTCCACCCGTAGTAATGGCAAAAGGACCTATGATGTCAATTGCTATTCTGTCCAAAGGATATGTAGAAACACTGAATTTCAAAGGTGATTTCCCTTTCCCTGGTCCAGGTTTCCCTTTAGCACAAACATCACAACTATTAATCCATAACTTTATAGAATCTGACATATTTGGCCAATAAAATCTTTTTGTCTCTTCCAAAATGAGCTGAATATTTTGTACAATGTAACTGTTGAAAAATGAAATTTCGTATCTGTTCCGGAGCTACAAATTGATAAACCAGCCCCTGATTTTCTCTTTCAAAACATTTACATAACAGGTTATTCTGAATGGTCAAGGATTCCCATAAGCCATTAAAAAATTTTTGTTTCTTTTGATTTGTTTTGAATTTCGGACTTTTGGGGTTTTTCATCAGATTGTAACAAATTGGTCAATATAAAACTTATGTTTTGGTCATTTTCTTGCATTTCTGTTAATTGCGAATTCGACCAATAACTGAGCCAGTTTGATGTTATGTCAAAACTAAGTTCTTCTGTATTGACATTGACCGGTCTGATAGCTAAATGGGTCGCAAGACAACCTCTGACGCTATCATTGTCGCCGTCAGTTTCCAAGTCATTGATAAATGATTGAATACTTAAGCAGGAGGCATGGCCATCCTTGACGGTATTCAGGTCATCAATACAATCCGTAGTTTTGACATTTTCAAAATATTCTATATCTGTTTTCATTTCGGTACATTCTGGACAATTGATTCGTTTACATTTCCGTTTTGGTGTGCGAGATAAACCATCTGCGTTTGTATGCAATGAACCATTGCGGTGTTGAATTTCCATGTCGTATGTGTCTATGATAGAAATCCATCTCGCGATCATACCTTCCGGGTTTTTGATTTTTTTTAGCCACTTGAGCGACGCATGATCTGTACGTAAAGTAAATTTTTGGCCATATAAATAAT
This sequence comes from Mytilus galloprovincialis, assembly GCF_965363235.1. Classification (NCBI taxonomy): domain Eukaryota; kingdom Metazoa; phylum Mollusca; class Bivalvia; order Mytilida; family Mytilidae; genus Mytilus; species Mytilus galloprovincialis. The sequence goes on along the minus strand of NC_134838.1, from coordinate 61,676,309 downwards.
GTCTGAGTTGGCACAAGAAAATAATGACCGCTAGCAGTTCACGTTTTGTGGTACAATACTGTTTTTGTGCTCTGTTTAAAGTTCGACTGGAATATGCAATGACATGTTCCTCACCATTCTGGATTTGCAAAAGAACAGCTCCGACTCCTGTTTGACTAGCATCTGTATCTAGTATGTAAGCGCCATCTTCACTTGGAAATGATAATGTTGGTGCACTTGTTAAGCATTCTTTTAAAGTCTCAAACGCGATTTTACATTTATCATCCCAAATAAATGATTTATTCTTTTGAGTTAGCTGTGACAGAGGATGAGCGATAGTTACAATTCTGGTATGAAACGGCGGTAATAACCCGCGAAGCCTAAAAAACGTCGTAACTCTTTGACATTTGATGGTGTATGCCAATTCTGTACCGATTGAATCTTTTCTGAATCGCATTTAATGCCTTCTGCAGAGACAATGTGTCCAAAAAATTTTACTTCTGTTTGAAAAAAACGAGCATTTACTCGGTTTCAGTTTAAGATTTTCTTCTCTAAAACACTGAAATACGGTTTTCAAATGATCAAAAGCTGTTTCAAAGTCTTTTCCATAAATTATGACGTCATCCAAATAGCAAAGACAACGATGCCATTGTAAACTACCCAAAACCTGATTCATGAGCCGGCTAAATGTAGCGGGAGAGTTGCATAAACCCATCGGCATTACAAGAAACTGATATAAGCCTTTATGTGTCGAAAAGGCAGTTTTGTATTTGTCTTCTTTGGCAACCTCTACATGAAAATAACCACTGGCTAAATCTACGCATGATAACCACTTTCCGCCGTTCAAGGTATCAAGAGTGTCATCAATACGTGGTAAAGGGTAGGCGTCTTTAACTGTTCTTCCATTTAATTTTCTAAAGTCCACACAGAATCGAATAGACCCATTCCTTTTCTTCACAAGGCAGACTGGTGCTGCCCATGGACTACAACTGAGTTCGATTAAATTGTTGTCAATAATTTTTTTCAATTCTTCTTCAAGAACATCCCTCTGTTTCAAATCTACTCTACGTGGAGATATCTTTACAGGTTTTGCATCACATGTATCTATATAGTTTTTTACTCTATCAGTTCGTCCAAGAGAACCATTAGGACTAACGGATATATTTTTATACTCATGTATAAGTGAAGACAGTTTTTGCTTCTCTTCATCTTTTAAGTCTGATGATACTTTATCTAACATAGATTTTAAATGCTCGGGCAATTCAATATCTTTTAAAGTATTAACTTGTTCTGATATGTCATTAAATTTTGAATCTGTTTGTGACTCAACATTATCCTCATCAAAAACTTGTTCTATTGTCATCAAGTGTGCAATCTGTTCACCTTGTTTAAGTTTAACTGATTTTGAATTCAAATTCATGATAGCTAAGTAAATTGTATTTTCTGTATCAACTAGGCTTTTGCCACCAAAAGATCTTTACTTTTCACCCATTCTAATGGTTCAATTATGCCAATACCATCTACAAATGAATCTCTTTTAGAAGCTTCAATAATCATTTCACTATTTGCAGGAATTGAAACTTGCCTAGCTATCTGAATTCTTGAACACTGGGAACTATTTTCTTTAAAAAGGGAATACTCTGACCATTGATACTTAAGCATTGGCTTTTAATTTGAATATCAATTTCATTTTGTTCAAAGAAATTCATTCCTAAGATCCCAGATGACCCTTTTATATCAGCTATAATAACTTCTTGTTTAACTAATAAAGGACCTATTGCTATATTCAAAATACATTTGCCTTTAGCACTTAAAGCATTGCCATTGGCAGTTGTTAATATACTATCTAGGCTAATCAACTGAGAACTTAGTTTTAATTTCTCAAAAGTATCAAAAGAAATCAGAGAAACTGGTGATCCAGTATCAACAAGAAATTTAACATCAATTTCATCAATTCTGCAAAAAGCAAAAAGACAATTTTGATTCACTAAATTTATTTGAACTCTCTTAGTTGGATCTGATATCAAACTTTCAATTTTGGTTTGTGGCCTATCTAAATTTTTAACAGCTGAAATATTGGCCTCTAAATCAGCTTTTAACCGTTTCCCTGATTGTTTAATGGACAATAGTACTGAATATGTCCTATCTCAGTACATTTATAGCAGACTCTGTCAGTCGTGCTGTTTTGATTTCTATAATACCTTACTCTGCCCCTATTATTAATCCTAGGAGGCATATTTTGGTAATATCCGTTCCTATTTTTGGTTTCTGTTTTAACAAGTTTAAGTTGACTTAATTTTTCATCAATTAGTTTAGCAACTTGGTCAAGAGTTAATAACTCTGTACTTTCCTTTTTATTATCCTTAATTGATTGAATGGGGACTTCATTGCTTGTTAGCATTGGCTTTCTCATATTATTTTGAGGATTAATAAATGCTTCATATTCAATTGCGTATGAAATTGCAGTATCCAACGTGTTTGCACGCTGAAACTGGACATGCTTTTGTAAATCCAAGTTATTTAATCTTCTAATGCATTTATTTATAAGAACTTTTTCCATCATTTCAGAATCTTGTTTTTCATTTGGAAAAGCAAAGTAACCTAACCTTCTTAAAGCTTGACCATAATCAGAAACAGTTTCGTCTTTAGAATGTCTATTCGCAAACATATGCGGCTTCTCTTTCTCTAGGATTAAATCTATTATTTAAACTTTCTTTAATTTTATTATAATTTCAAAGGTCTTGTTTACTTAAAGTACTCAAAATTTTCTGAGCAGGACCTCTTAGACTCATAACAATTTGTTCAGCTCTTTCTAAAACAATCCATTCATTCCATTCTGCAACTTGTTCAAAATGAACCAAATAGTCTTGCCAGTCAATAGTTTTGCCTTCAAATGATTGAGACTCTTTATCTCTTCTTACTATACGTTTTTCATGTAAGGTAACAGGTTTTGGCAAGTTATCAAGAGAAGATGTGTGCTTAACCCCTTCATGCCTATTTAAATCATAACTGGGGTATTTTTCAGTTGAATACCTATCTAAGGATTGATAGTCCTCTGAAAATGTATCCTTATCAATATATCTCTTGTTTGGGAGATAATCTGATCATTGGTTCTTATTTAATCTATCCCTATCATCATACAATTCATAACTTAGTCTCCTACTAAAATGTGGTTCTTGGTTTCTTTTTGGAGTAAATTTTCTATCTACTTTATAATCTGGATGTTTCAATATAGATTTATCCCTTACAGAATCATCATAGGTTTCAGATAAAGTAACAAATCTTTTTCATGTCTATACTTAACTTCATCTGTATGTGAAAATTTATCAGAATGCTCAATTTTTGCTTTATCATGCTGGCTTATACCGCATGGATAATCCATTAAATATGCCATTTTACAAAATAACAGAAATGTTAAGGGCAATTTGTATGATCACGGCATCAAAATGTGAACGGACTGATCTAACATTCAAGTAAAAGTAACGTTTTCCGGATACCTTTTTACTTAATGCTAGCGCAGCCACGAAATAACCAAATCAACCCAGGTTCTTTACATAAACTATGAAGACCAGTTCTGCCCTGGACACCTTGTCACAATAGGGGACAAGTGTCTACAACAACCGACATAACGGACAATTCTCTGGGAGAACAAAGCTAATACTTGACCGGATAATGATTGGACAAGTATAAGCCAGCATTCTAGGAAGGGAAGTCTTAAAAAAATAATACCTAAATTATCATATTTATTTCATACCAAAATACACAATAAATATTCTAATATTATGACAGTTAGTTGACAACAATACAGAAGTTAAATAAAGTGGGGGAAATGTCTTACTTTAAGTAGGGCTTTTAAACTGTATCATTTAAACCATTTTATACCCAAGTCCTAGCGTTTGAACCCTAAATAATGCCAAAACATTTAAGAGACGAATTGGTCCAGAACAGTAATAGTAAGCAGCATGGCTGTAATACATACTGATAGTTACCTTCGAGGAAAGTATGAATTCTGGACAATGTATAAAATGTGAATTCAGTATATGATTAATAACTCAATGACTTAACAAATGGTACTTTCTTGAAATAAAATTTGCAATTTAACCAATTTCAACACCATCTTACCTTTAACTATGAATAACCGGTTTAGAAAAGGAGTCAATTTAGTATGTACATAAACACAGGTGAAAGTTTTAATGTAAACAATTGTAATTATATAAAATGTAAATATGCTCAAGCTAACAAGGGAGCTAACAAACTAACTCTTAATTCCAATATTGCCACAAAATAAATAAATTCTTTGAGGCTGAAGTTGAAAGTGTGGGTAACTATTAATTTTCTTTTTAAATATGTTTTTTTTCCAGACTTTCCAGATTTTTAAATGCTTTTACTACTTTTTCTTTTCTTTCATTTTATTTTTATTTTACCAATGCTTCTACTTCCTTTTCTTTCAATTAGTTTTATTTTTTAGAAATTCCATGGTATTAAGATACTTAAAATTATTACTTTATGCATGTTTTCAAACAAAAAAGTCTCATTTTTTACATAGAAATAATAATTTTTATTTAATTTCCACAGGTAAATTTACCTTTGACCAAATTAGACACTAATGACTAAAACAACATATTTTGCAATAACAACATGTATTGTTCTTCCACAAACCCCCATGTAGGAATAGCCAGAATAGTAAAATACAAAATGTAGGAATAGCCAGAAGACACCTCAAGTACAGTGTCGTATTGGGTCGAGGTTAGAGGCGCATGACACCTTTATTAACCAACGACTTAAAATAATCACAAACAGCTGACTGAGGATAAACACGACTGAAGAAAAACTCATACAGGATCAATATCAACTATTAAGGTTAATTGTCATTATAATGAAAGTAATGTTCAAAAACCTAAAATGTAATAATGTTCGATGAAATACCTTTTTATTCACCGGTAAAAACAACTTTGAGCCTCTCGATTTTTACCCGAGTTATCTCCAATTAAATAATGTCACTGACGTATGCAAAAAAAATCCATCTGGTGCCGAGGATAGCTTTCACAAAAGTCCTTTTCTGGGCCACCAGTTTTTTACAGAATTAGTTTTCATTTGTTGTACATACGTTGCATTTTTAGTCACAAAATAATTATCTGACGTACATGTAAGTACTAGTGTTTTGACAAATTATTTGTTACTACAGTACGTAAGACATGTACAAGAGCGTCTTAAACATGTAATTTTAATAGTTGGAAGGGCACTTCGGTATGATTAAACAAATGTGGCATATTCGAAGCGGTGCATACGAAGATTGTCAACCCTACACATTTTTCTCTCACTTCAGACTGCGCCCTCAGGGAAATAATCTTTTATTGTTTACAAGTCTGGATATTTACACTTATGATTATTGTAATAATGACCAGCTCTCAGACACATGGAATCGTATTAGATGGACAATTTATAATGTACTTTAAGTCATTGGTTAATAATTATTAGTCCCCTACCGACGAAGTCGAAGGGAACTTTAGGTTTGCACTCCGTCTGTCCGTCCGTCTGTCCGTCTGTCAATCCGTCAGTCCGGCAAATCAGCTTTCCACACTTTTTTTCTTCGTTCTTGAAGATATTGGTAAATGATATTTAGTATATAGTTTTATCATGAGAAGTTATACTAGATCAAGTTCAAATTTTGTTCCGGTCTGATGATTAAGTCCAGAGTTATCATGGTCCATATCTAAGGTTTAGAGTACTGCATTTTGTATCTTAAACCATATTTCTGTACAAAGAGAGATAACTCATTTTTTTAAAGACATTCTTTGGTTAATTGTTTGAAGTGTTTTTTATTTTGTATAAACTAATTTTCTGAATGCTATATACATAAAAAAAAAATTATGAATTGCAAATGAAAGAAAAAATATTTGGAACTATTAATTATTATTGCCATCACTTGGTGTCTATCGTCTGTCGTCCGTCATTCGTCGCCGCTTTTTTTTAATTCAGTTATGAACATAGTTGATATTCGTATTAAAAATTTTAAAGAACATTTTACTCCGAACAACAACCATAATAGCCCTATTTCTCGTATCAATCATAAGCTAAAAGAACTCGCCAAGGAATTTGTTTTTGTCCCAGCTGATAAGGCTGCTATAATATCATTATTGTTTAACGTAAATTTTACATTGAGGTTCTACAACAGAAAATCACGAATTCACCAACATTCAAACTGACTCCATTTTCGGAAAATGACATATGTAACAAACATAAAATTTTAGCTACCTCTTTACATGCAGAACCAAATACAATAAAAGTTCCAACTATGTACTGGCTTCCGAAGCTGCACAAAACACCTTACAAATAGAGATTCATTTCGTCTTCAAGCCATTGTTCCACTACTAAACTGTCTATACACATGGTACAATCAAAAACCTGGTAATAAATTGTTCAAAAAGGGCCTTTGAAAATTGTGGAATTAATTACTTTTGGAGTGTTAAAAATTCTTTTGAAGTACTTGATAAATTACATGCGTATATTGGTGATTTAGAATCTGTTCAAAGTTTTGATTTTTCTATCCTTTATACCACTTTGACTTATAATCTTTTTAAGAAAAAAATCACACACCTAATTAAATGGGCATTTAAAAAATTAGAATGCAAATATATATGTTCTTACTATGTTAGGTCATTTTTTTTAGAAACAACAGACAAAAGAACTATGTTAACTGGACCTGCTTTTATACGATAACTGTCCTTGAATTTTTACTAGATAACATTTTTTTCGCTATCGAGATTCCGTATATCGTCAGATTATCGGAATTCCGATGTGGACTGACTGTGCACCACTTATTGCGGACATGTTTCTGTATCGTTTTGAGTTACAATTTATGACTAAAATTAGCAAAGACCCATCGAAACAACATCTGATACAAACATTTAATAACACTTTTAGATATTTGGATTATATATTGGTTCTCAATAATGAATACTTCAGTATGTACACTAAAGAGATTTATCCTGCTGAACTGAGTTAAATAAAGCTAATACTAACAATGAACACTGCCCTTTCCTGGATTTTGATATCTATATCTTTAACGGGAAGCTTAATACCAAAATTTATGATAAAACAAATGATTTTTCATTTCCTATTGTTAAAGTCCATTTTTAGATGGTGACGTTCCCTTGTCACCATCTTATGGTTTTTATATATCTCAACTTCTTCGATTCGCTCGTGTATGTAACAACGTATTTGATTTTAACGAAAGAAACCTCTGTATTACTGAAAAATTATTACACCATAATTTTCGATATCACAAACTAGTCAAAACATTTACCCATTTTATGATTTAAAAGAAAGTAATCAGCTGACCGAAATCGTAAGTCAATATAAAATTAAGCCAATGATACAACTATCCACACGAGACCAAATGACATAGAACGTAAAAACCATAGATCACCTAGCTTTAACAATGAGCAAAACTCAAACCGCATTGTAAGCTAATAAAGACCCGAAACGACAAATGTAAACGAGTAAACTTATGGCGTGATTTATGTACAAAAATGAACGAAAAACAAATATGATATACATGTACAGCAACAAACGACAACAACTAAATTACAGGCTTCTGACTTGGGGGAGTCAGTTACAGTATGCGGCAGGGTTAAACATGTGTAATGGCGCCACACCCTCCCCTTAACCTGTGATACGGGTGCAACAGTCCGAAATAAGAACATAATATAAAAATCTGCCAAAATGGGCTTAAATCGTGCATATGAGTTATTGACGTTCAACGACGATTTTAACAAACTTATTTTCAATTTTGCCTTTTATCTTGAAAAGAACTCCCAATAGGTCGAATGATTGAAATAGTTAGTAGAGTCCTCATAGGAGTAATATCCATTAAATGTGGATGTTTATTCATTTATGTTTTGTATTTTATGCAAACGCTCTGGTATGAGGGTCTGGATTGGGGGGTTTGTTATTCTGTAAAAATTTAATTTTCACTCCTTTTTCTCTAATCTTCAAAAAATTAACCCATTTTTTCTCTAATCTTAAAAAAACACCTTTTTTTCTCTAAACTTCATTTTTTTGGCCCGTTATTCTCTAATCTTCATTTTTTAAGGGCATTATTCTTTAATCATTTAACCCCATCCAAACCCTCTAGTATCAAAAGAGAATCTTCAAACAGCAAAAATATATAAAACATGTTCTTGGATTAATTTGCACTTCTCATAAGTGCAAATTGGAACCACACTTTTTTTTGTCGTAGAATCATCAAATTTGGCAATAATGTACCTCTGGGGATAAATAACACCATACAAAAATAAATTTGATATGGCTCGCCCGGTTCGGCAACTGGAGCGAAAACAGTGACAAAATCCTGTAGGATATTTTTTTCTCCCATAGGATTTTTAAAAATCCTACAGGATTTTGAGAAATCCTATAGGATAAAATAATCCCGTAGGATATTTTAAATATCCTATGGGATATATAAATCCTATCGGATTTATTTCTCCTATAGGAAAATTTATCTCCTATGGGATTAAATAAATATCCTATGGGATTTAAAATCCTCTAGGATTTTCAAAAAAAGTGTTAAATCCGATAGGATTTTTTTTATCCTATAGGATTATCATGAAAGACTTTTTGACAGAAACTAATGTCCCTTAGGATATTTTTTTTCTCCTAAGGGATTTATTTTGTCCTGTGGGATGTTTTTTCTCCCATGGGATATTTTTTTCTCCTACCGGATTTTTTTCTCTCCCTTAGGATAAATTTTGTCCTTTAATAGATATTGATACCAGGGATCAGTTCAATATCGTAGCAGCTACGTAGCGACTATGTAGCTGCTATCAAAATCTAAGTAATAACTAGTCTATAGCTACACGTTCAATAGTCAATATCTACGTAGCACTACGTAGCTGCTACGATATTGAACCCAACCCTGGGTCGAGTTTTTGACTATTGAATGTGTAGCTATAGACTAGTTGTTACATAAATATTGATAGCAGCTACGTAGCGGCTTCGTAGCTGCTATCAATATTTATGTAACAACTAGTCTATTTTTTGACTATTGAATGTGTAGCTATAGACTAGTTGTTACATAAATATTGATAGCAGCTACGTAGCGGCTTCGTAGCTGCTATCAATATTTATGTAACAACTAGTCTATAGCTACACATTCAATAGTCAAAAACTCGACCCATCTACGTAACCGCTACGATATTGAACACGACCTTGGGTTGTGTTCAATATCTTATCGGCTATATAGGGCTATGTAGATTTATGACTTTTGAACGGGTGGCTAGCCTAGCTGCTACATAGATATTAATAGCAGCTAAGCTAGCTTCTCGTTCAATAGTCATAAATTTACGTCGCACTACGTAGCTGCTACGATATTGAACGCAACCCTGAAAAGGGTCGTTATAGTTTCAATAATTATCGAAACGGATACATGGAAATATTACTTTATAGGATTGTGCAAATCTTGCCTTCGTATATGGTTTTCATGATATTAATTATTAATGAGTCTGTTTAATAAATGTTGTTTGTTTTACGTCCTGTGGCAAATATTACATGTATGTTCATAACGAGAACACAATAGGTAGGCTTTTCATAGCAAATATAAAAGGTCGACTGAGAGAATGGACATGGAACTTGGAATGGTAATGCAAAATGAGGATATATTGAATAAAAAACAGAGCTGCCTCAATTAATTGTGCAAGAGTACCAAATGTGCAGAAGTCTTCCGTGCATGAAATTTATGCTTAAATCGACCATCGTTTTTCAAGTACAGTTTTTAATAATATCAACTGGTTAAATGCATTTTGATGGCTTAAATAAAAGGGAGAGTTCTTTTAGATTGGATTATTTATAGCACTTTAGTTTTTTTGGTATGATACTATATTTCAGATTTCTCTTGGTTATGTTTTTGCACTTAGTGCGGGAAATCGTGGGTTCAAATCCCGGCCTGGTCAATCCAAATACGTCAACATTTAAAATTGCTGTTCCTCCGCTAAGCAAGTGGAATTAATAATTTAATTACACCTCTCCTCCATTACATGATATATCTGTAAAAAAAGACTGGTATGCTCGAGTGGCTAAATGATGTCCAAATGCGGAGTGTTACCTTGTGAACTAGCACGTTAAAAATCTTTCTCGACACTATCAGTCTAGAACAGGGTTCATATTCAGTATAACATTTGGAACTTGAATTTGTCTCTGGACAGGTCTGGATATAAGGCATATTTAACGTTCATTATGTATCTACTAAATCGTTAATAAATAGAGAAGTATTTTACTTGTACTGATTTTTATTTCATGTACTTGGTTTGATTTCCACGAATTGATATTATAAAAATGGTATGGTTAAACTTTTCACAAAATATGTATGTGCCTTTTGTGATATTTTTAATGGCAGGTAATATGAAATTAGCTCCTTACTTTATTTATACATGGAACGTTTTTGTTTGGCTTGATAAGGTGTATAGGGATCTCTCTATAATAAAAAAAAAAACAAAAGACTGTAAAAAAAAACTTTCAATATCTTGATTGTCTGTGTTGTTGGGTTGTTGTCTCATCAATATTTACTCTTAATCTCTTTTTTCGAACCCAAAGGGTAGACTTGAGCACAGAAATATTGTCCACTCTTGACTTCGTCAGCTCGACTTTCGACTTAACCTTGCTGAAAAAGTAAAGCCCCCCCTATTCCTACCAACGTGAAAATTAGTTAACAGACTAAGATGGCCACTACGATGCTTTATGCTGTTGTTTTTTAATCGCTGCCTATTGCAGCTATCATTCCCGGTTTTGGACAGAATAACCCATTTTTTCTCTAATCTTCAAAAAAAACCACCTTTTTTTCTCTAAACTTCATTTTTTTGGCCCGTTATTCTCTAATCTTCATTTTTTAAGGGCATTATTCTTTATCATTTAACCCCATCCAAACCCTCTAGTATCAAAAGAGAATCTTCAAACAGCAAAAATAATAAGCAAGACAAGATATTCAAAAGAGTTAAATAGCTGAAATTGTAATTCCACTCCTTATAAGAGTAATTGTCCTGAAAATGTGAATTTTTACCCATTGTAGTTTTTTTTTTTACAAAATCTATCGTAGGGAGACAACAAAAAAGACCAGCAATGCAAGTCAGAAATAATGACAATTTTATTCATGAATTATATTCTTGTCTATAATTTTTCAGAGTTGCCATTGTTAAAGATGTACATATCGTCAGTGAGCGGCACGGACTCTTTCGAGCCTCTAGTTACCGATATTGTTACCGATAAAAAGTTGAACATATTAGTTAGTTTATCACGCCCATTGATACGGCTGTTATACTTATAAATTAAAACAGTACTAAATTGCTATACAGTTATAAATACTTAAGGTCATATATCATGTCGATAGTCATACTTTAGCTTGTTGTTCGGTGTGAGCCAAGGCTCCGTGTTGAAGACCGTACCTTGACCTATAATGGTTTACTTTTATAATTGTGACTTGGATGGAGAGTTGTCTTATGGGCACTCATACCACATCTTCCTATATCTATTTGGCATTGCACAAAGTTAGTTTTTCTCAAACTGTTTATGAAGTCTTTACACTAAATTCTTGGATGTAAACTGATTAATGTTTATGTCTGGAAAACATGATTTATTTATTAGTTGTAATTGGCTTTGAGCTAGATTTCAGTAATAACGAGTACTTTATATCGGTACTTGATATCATTAGGATGTTATTTTAAAAGTTAATTCTGTGATTTGTGTCGATCTAATGAGTCGGGCCTTTTTCAACAGCTTATCTTATGCTGTTACATCACTGTACCAGTTTAAGGAAGAGTTGGGCCACCGCAAACATGTTTTTGCCTGCCACATTTTGTATGTGCCTATCTCAATGCATTAGCCCGTCATTCCTTAAGTATACAGTTAAAAATATAAGTAAATCGTTTATTCAGTAAAATCTGCAAAAACTAAGATTTCCTTTGAAGGAATATCTACAAAAAAAAAACTTTATAAAAGAGTCGTTTTGTAAATTTAAAGAGTGTCTCATTCTATTTGTTGCTAAATTGGTTTCTTCCCAAGTCGCATTTGATTTTGATACTGCCTTCATTTAATAGAATCGTATAATAATGGTTTCAGTGTACATGAAATGTGTTTCAGGAAAGTAAACATTAATTTCAATCAGGTCAGCCCCCACGTACAAAATTTGGCATGCCGAATATCTAACATTTTACAACGGGGTTTATTGACATGTTTTAGTTATCAATTTTCAGGAATATCAATATACTAACTTTAAATATTTCAAAGTCAAAGTTGACTTAGACTGAGGTATTTTCTATTTCCTCAATATTTAAGTGGACATGTATTACGTTTGCTCTTTAACACCACATGTTTGCCAAATGTCTAGTAATAAAAAAAAATGAAGATGTGGTATGATTGCCAATGAGACAACTCTCCAAAAGAGACCAAATGACACAGATATCAACAACTATAGGTCACCGTACGGCCTTCAACAATAAGTAAAACCCTTACCGCATAGTCAGCTATAAAAGGCCCCGAAATGACAAATGTAAAACAATCCAAACGAGAAAACTAACGGCCTGATTTATGTTCAAAATAATGTACGTAAAACAAATACATAGATATAGGAAGATGTGGTATGAGTGCCCATGAGACAACTCTCCATCCAAGTCACAATTATAAAAGTAAACCATTATAGGTCAAGGTACGGTCTTCAACACGGAGCCTCGGCTCACATTGAACAGCAAGCTATAAAGGGCTCCAAACATTACTAGTGTAAAACCATTCAAACGGGAAAACCAACGGTCTAATCTATATATATATAAAAAAAAACGAGAAACGAGAAACACTTATGAACCACATAAACAAACAACAACTACTGAACATCAGATTTCTGACTTAGGACAGGTGCAAACAATTGCAGCGGGATTAAACGTTTTAATGGTACACCATACATGTATGTTATACAGCAACAAACGACAATTACTGAAGTACAGGCTCCTGATTTGGGACAGGCATATACAGAATGTGACGGGGTTAAACTAGTTTGAAGGCGCACCAACCCTCCCCTAACCTGGGACAGTGGTGTAACAGTACAACACAAGAAAAAACTATAAAGATCAGTTGAAAAGGGCTTAACTCGTCAGATCGATACAAAGAAGTATACTATAACCCTTCTAATGATCAAAATCACGACCACACGCACTATATACGAGAACGCTACTGCTAAAAAACAAGGGCGATTTAAAGAAACTGACGACAAAGTGCTGTGTCTCAGTGTAAGTATCTGACAGCTAGCTATGGATCTTCACGGGGCATTTCGAATCTACTTAAACTTTAATGTAATGACAAGTTTACAGAAAGCAAAACAGCTTTATTATTTTCTGAAATAATTTGACGAAAATTATATATTGTAGTATGGATAACGCATGTATATTGTCACAATACATAAAGCAAAGTATAATATAACGTATAATGTGCATTTCAAAATTTAGTATCAAAGCGTACTAGGTCGGTTATAACACAATCAAAATAGATACTTACAAATAGTCATGACAGTATTATGCATATAATATATCAGTATTTTGGACACGAACTCAATTTTCAGACTTTATGAAAAACTCAACAACAAAAAATTACAATTGTTTGTCGTTGTCTAAATCTTACATTTCCAAAAGAAAAATATATTTAAAAATTTGTCAATTATATACAAATATAAGGGCACGTGTAACTTTTAATTTGAGTCTGGTCAGCAAGAAGTGCAAAAAAAAAACCATTGTATTGATGTCCGTTTCAATTTCGAATCATCCCAACTAGTAGATTATGTATTATAATGATTTCTCAAACAAGAAGCCAAAATTCTCGAACAATGAATAAACTCATCATATATACCAGGCTTTAAATGTTGTATGTCAGACGCACGAACGTTTACATATTACTGAAATGTCAAAAAACTGTATGATACAATAAGCAATAAATTATCTGTATCATACGAAGCGAAATAATAGCAAAACATATATGCATATAGGATAACAAATAAATCATTTCTGATGACTCTAAATAAGATATTTATATATGTATTACATAATGGGAAAAATGTTTCTGACAGTTAAAAAATATTAAAAATGAATAAAAAAATTAAAAGAAAATCAATACGAACTATATCAAAAATGAATAAAAAAATTAAAAGAAAATCAATACGAACTGTATTTAGATTATGATTTATAATATCACAATTTAACATTATCTTCATTTACTTCACACGTTTGATTATGCTATTTTATTAAGTAAATTCATAATCAAAGTACATTCAGATAACAAAAAATGTATGATTCCTTCACCATATCTATAATTTCATTATGTTTAGTTGCAAAAGTCGCAGATTCAATGTCGCCATTAGAAGTAATTATAACTGTGTAAAAAATCCTTAATTCACAGTTTCTATGCCATTTAAAGCACGACTTCATTTAAGAGTCATTTGAAGATTCCTCCATTAAATCTAGGACTTCTTCCAGTTTATTTGCAAATTGAAGGTCTTTACTTTTTTCCATGTCTTTTAAATCATCAAGTATCTAAAACAAAAAGTATATAAAGTTTAGAAAACAATCTCATTATATCCTCAGAAAATTTGATTTCAAATTTGAAGGGAATTTATAAAAATCTTTTGCAAAAAACGTGGGATATATACTGACATCACAATACATATTAATAAAACATTCGTCTCAACTCGGCCGATTCCGTACCCTCATCTAAGGATAGAAGGAGAGTAGCGGATTCTACCGAGGATTGCCGAATGATTAATAAAATACAGCACTACATGTATGTCTAATAAGTTTGTATCATTATAAATGTAAAACGCTTTGACATTTTGCCAAATAGTGCATGGTATGGATTTGAGAGAAAATAAGAATATTAGAAAATATGCATATGATAGAAAATTAAATATTACATGTTCAACAAGAAAGAACAAAACAACTGTCATCGGCAATGACAGTAACAGCTACAAGTATATATAATCGATCGTTCATTCCAGTCTTGGATCAAAGTTTGATATCATGTCAAAGACCTAACGTCTGAGTCTTAGTTTATATCTACATTGCTTATGACGTTGCCATAAAATCACCAAGAGATCCTGTACGTACAAAATGTATATATATATGTATATATATACCGTTTTATAAACTTGCTTTGGATTCAGTATTTCTATTTATAAAGTTAAACTAAGATTGCTTACTTCACTGCTGTACTTTCCAATAAACAAATTGTATAGCTGGTGAAAAGTTGATTGTCTGCTGAAATTCAGTGTTGTATTCTGTCTCTAGAATTCAATGTTTTAATTTAATTTAAGACAATGCTATGCTATGCTACATATCTTTTAGGAAATTTTCACATACATATTTCATAAAAAGATGAGTTTGATAACTCAGCTCTTCTACAAAATAACCGATCCCAACATCACAAAGCGTTCAGTAGATAATAGTATGATTCCTTTTCTTATCATCAATTTTCATAGAAATTTTGTATAGATATAAAAAGATGTGGTATGAGTGCCAATAAGACAACTCTCCATCCAAATCACAATTTGAAAAGGTAAACCATAATAGGTCAAAGTACGGTCTTCAACACGGAGCCTTGGCTCACACCGAACAGCAAGCTATAAAGGGTCACAAAATGACTAGTGTCAAAACCAACGGTCTAATCTATATAAAAAACGAGAAACGAGAAACACTTATGAACCACATCAACAAACGACAACCACTGAACATCAGGTTCCTGACTTAAGACAGGTACAAACAAATGCAGCGGGTTTAAACATTTTAATAGGAACCAACCTTCACCCTACCTGAAACAATAGTGTAACATCACAACATAGAAAGACACTATAAAATATCCATTGAAATGGCTTAACTCAATCAAAAGACATATTAACAAAAACAAGTGAACATACATTGAACGAATAAATTTGATCTATGACACAATGTAAATACAAAATTAATAAAACAAGGGGGTTAGATTCAAAACAATATCAGAAAGAAAACCATAACCTTGGACAAAATACCGCCAAATAAATAACATTCACAGGTGAATAAAAATAATTTTGTTGTAAGGTATACATGGAGTACGGAAATATTTTGTACAAAATAAATAATTTTGTTGTTCCTAGTACGAGAACAAAAGTGACAATTTATCGTCATACTAAACACTTATCAAAGGTGGTATATATTTAAAAATAGTGAGACTAGATATAACACTGAATAAGTAAACATTACATAACAAAAATACATTAAAAGTTGTATCAACAGGTCAAATTAACACGAAAGTACGATTTGAGAGTACTCGCAGTTACTGAAAGCTAGTTAAAAGCCAAAAACAATTAATAATAAAAAATTCATGCAACACAGACTTAAACATGACTTGAGCAATGCCAAAATAAAATTAATATCGACAGGCAGTAGGATAGTTAGGAGTTACCTTTTAATAAATATGTATAATGTAATATATAGATAGAGTTATCTCTATATAGTAAATGAACGTGGATGTGTATTTATACATCACAAAAGAACGCTTGAAAAGAAAACAATAAAATTGAGAAAGGAAACTTAGTTATGTTTTAATTTACTGATGACAAAATCGATATTAGTTCCAATGTAAACAATATTCAAAGATCTAATTACAACATTGGTAAGATAACCTTTACTAATAAGTTTGTTTAAAGGTTCGATGAGTTTACACGGATCACAAAGTGATTTCCGCGCTTTTAGTACAATATTGCCGTAAAATTTAGGATGTGAAATACCGTTTTTAATTAGTTTTCAGATACAGCCATTTACTAATCAAATCTTTGTATCTATGAAAAAATTTAGTAAAATTTGTAAGCAATTTATGGTAACGAAATCCCTGACTTAATAATTTACCAGTAATGCATTGATTACGTTCGTTAAAATCTATGACATCACTACTCACACGGGCATAACGAACGAGTTGGGATATATAAACACCGTATGATGAAGCCAAAGGAACATCGCCGTCTAAAAGGGGAAAATGAACAATAAGGAATGAAAAATCGTCTCTTTAGTCGTAAATTTTAGTATGGAGTTTCCCTTTAAAAATTAAAATGTCTCAATCTAGAAAAGGACAACTACTGCTGTTTATGTTAGATTCATTTAAAGTAAGTTCCTTTGGGTAAATTTTGGTAGTATATATTTAGAGCACTCTGGATTATTCAACGAAAAAATATCATCAAGATAACGGTAGGTATTGTTGAATGTATCAACCAAATGAAACCGTGACGTGTCATTACTGAGTTTGGTCATAAACATGATAAACTGAGATTCATAGCAATACAGGATAAATCTGCTATTGAAGGGGCGCAGTTAGTGCCCATAGGAATACTTACTATCTGTCGATACATTTTATCGCCGAAACGTACATATTATAATATGTTGTCCAGGAGAAAATTTAATGCTTCAATCATATCTTCACATTTCCAGTAAGTGTACCTAGCATACTTTCTTTTTTCGTTACAGAAAAAGGCTTTAAACGAGTTACAGCAAATAAATTTGCTATGAGATTTTTCAAAAGACCATTTAATTAAATATGAAATCTTTGTCTTTGAAAAGATTGTGTGGAAGTGTAGTGTATAGAGTAGAAAAATCATAACTGTCAACAGAATTAAAAGGACCATCAAAAGCACGTACTTTATCTAAAACATCTAATGAATTTTTAACACTCCAAAAATAATTAATACCATTATTTTCAAATGCTTTATTACAAAAGTTAATAACAAGTTCTTTGATAGTAGTAAGGGAGGTAGTTAAACGCACTGACAGATTAGTAGTAGAACACTTACTAGATCCGGAGATGAAACGGAATTTAAATGGTTGTTTGTGTATTATACTTTAAGCTGGGTAGTGGCAGTGATAGACTTATTTACAATTTGACTCTCTGTGAAGCGTACGGACCTGAATGTAGACGAATTGATAATTTCGTTTTGGAGATTTTCCGTGTAGTATATGCGTCACACCACTACTACATATAGCTGCTTTGTCTGCCTTAATGAACACTAATCGCTTTGCGAGTACTATGAGTTTATTTATTATTCTAGAAATGGGTATATCATGGACCCTATTATTAATTTCACAATTGTTTTCAAAATGACCTGACAACACTTGTTTCCAATCTATTATAAATGAAGGACGATATTTAGGTCCTTTCTTAAGAAACGTTTTGACCTCACGGTCTTCGAAGATGTTGAGGTCTCCTGTAATGACATGACCGTAGGAAACATATCTAAAACTAGATGTTTCACAGTCTCAAGTGGAAGGAGCAGTATTTTCTATATTGACGTCTGTTGTAACTGACGTATGATTAAAAATCAAACTTCTGCTGGTTTTTTTTTAAGAATACGAAATAATAGGTGGTTCTGTATTATCAAAACGTGCACTTTTGTTTAACAATCTGGCTGCAGAGGCATTACAAGTACGTGTGTTTAAGCACGTGGATATCCTAGAAGTTGGGGTGTTATTTAATTTCTTTCCATTACGTAAAATCATGATAAATTAAATAACCCCGAGGCAAAATAAAAAACATAATTTAAATTATCCCTAGGCAAAATAAAAAAGATAGGCAAAGCAGTAAAAGAACTTTTACAAAAACTGCTATAAAAAGCCCGACGTAAAGACTTAAGTAATACAAAACAGACATATAACAAACACAGGGTAAAACCATAGCAAAGGGGAGGGGGGCAATAATAAAAATAGCAAGCGTGGATGAGTATGTATACATCCAAACACCATAATATTTAATTAACAATAAGGAACAAAGATATAATAAACCAATAATTGTAAAATATAAGGGCATACACCACAAGCACGGGGACACATTCTACTGCATCCACACGTGCACAGCACGAGCAACAAACCCCACAGTAAATAGATATTATTATGAATTCTTATTTTCGAAAACTATTCTAAAGTTACGTACTCAATATTGACACTTCCATGAATGAATTGATATATTTACAATGTTGGTAAATCTCAAAATAATGAGCTCTTTTAGTCTTGCGTACTTCCTTTCGCAGATGAGGTTTAATTATAAATTTAAATCTACTACATTTAAAATAAAATGAATCAATCCTATTTACATTTGATATTTCGTCTATTTCACTCCAAAACTCCTGATCATTGACTGGTTCTACATGTATGAAGAATGGCCTGATGAGTTTTCTGTACCTTGGTATATCTTTATGGAATAACAGTTTCTGTGGTTGTGACTCCTGATGATTTACAGAAAAAACAATCGATTCTGATTATTTCTATTATATGCATTTAAATAAAATTCAGAAATGAAATTCTACCTGAATGAATTTTGCTCAACAAAAAAACCCTACTTTTTCGTCTTTTTATAGTATTGAAATATGAAGAAACATGGTGTTCAATTACTTAGAATATACCAATATATTAACTGACCCCCCTCCCACCAAAAAAAAACAACAACATCCAAACAAACGTTCAAACAATACAATACCTGACGATGTGTATACCATAATTCTGACCTTGTTCACTTTATGAGATGTTTGCGTAAACATTTCTACAAACACTTGTCTCAAAATGTCCAAGCATGGCCCTACATGACCAGGTACATTTACATCAAACAGTATATCTGGTTTACCAATCAAAGGAGCCCAAATTCGTGTCGCATAACTGAAATATAGTATACAATACCAATCATACGGTGACCTTTAGTTGTTAACATCTACATGTATGTGAGTTTGTCTCTGATGGAGAGTTGTCTCATTGGCAATCATACCACATCTTAATTTTATATACACTTTACACCAGCCCCCTCCTCACTTTAAATTTCGTGTAAAGATTAGAACAAGTGTTGAAGTACCATTCCAATATCATGTAACTGTGAGCATACCAACGAGTAAAGCAATACACATGGTTAACTGGAAAGAGACAAAACCGTAGAAATGATAATATAATAATGCAATTAGTTAACAACTGACGACAACATTAAGGGGTTTATGAACAGATGCAAAAACAAAATTGAAACAGATATATTAATATATTGTTTTATTAAGTGCAGCCTGATATAACATTATAATACAAATTTGAAACATATTTTATGTCAGCCAGCCTTCATAGGCTTATGATGTACTGTACTTCTAAAATTCCCATAGTTATCTGTTATAATTATCAAATATCAATTTATATGTACAATAAATAAGTAGTTAATTTTTTCTCATTAATGTTTGTGTTCTAATATACGAAATGTTAGTGATAAATTTTGACACTATTTTAACACCGGCACTAAGTAAAAATTTAAATTTATCCATGTCAGACATGTTATCAAAATTACAGTTATATCTCTGTTGACAGTCCATAAACATGGATGATGCGATTTCTTTGTAACGAATAGGTAGGACAATGTAATAAAAAAAGATAACTCTAAACATTTAGCATTCGAATGTAAAATCATAGTTTGAATAGTAATATTCCTGTTAATGAATATAAGAAACACCTACCACTCATTTTTCCATGATTCCAGTACTTCTGGTTCAATATTATAGTCTTTTGCAAATTTATCTAACAGGCAAAGGAAGTAACGAATTGAAATGGATATTGAAGGCGGGTCTATTAATCCCTCAAAAGTAGAGTCAATGTATTCGGCAAGGAGCAGCTGAAGATAGATATGTTTATATATTCCATTTATTTTTTCGTAAAAGTACAATCGACAATGCAATTATAGATACTCACTTGAGCTCGATACTATACTGACAAAAACTAGGTTGCACAATATTTAGTTTTGTGTTTATTATGTTTATTTGAAATTGTTTCTTTGTTTTACCTTTTTCCATTTGTTGTCTTTCTTTATTTGATTTATTTGTGTATATTGACCTCTTTTGTATCTTCATACTTTCTAGATGACCTCATAGCAAACAGAAACGCACTTGTGAGCCGGATTTCACTGGGGTAAAGCTGATGACCGTAACTGCATTCACGGTCATCCCAAGATGTCGGATGAAAAATTAGGTCAGTTTCTGTATAGTCTGTTAAAGTGTTTCTATATCATTTTCTTTACAAATCATACATTGAAACGATGTAAATTTATAAAAGAATCACTCGAAAATCACTAATTACTTGCGAGAAATGTGCATGAAACGGGAAATTCGATTTGAAAAAATCGTTAAGATGACCGTAAATCATAATCAAAATATTTTCAAGATGACCGTAACATAAAACAAGGATGACCGTGATTGGTAAAAAGATGACCGTAACTTGTAAAGGATGACCGTAATTTGTAAAGACTGACTGTAATTTATATAGGACGACCGTAACTTTTATAGGATGACCATAAATTCTAAGAAATATCCGTATTGTATTCAAAGCTTTTTTGTTGAGTTTGTCGATCTCAATAAGGGCTCGATTAGCGGATATAAATATGTTTCATAAATTTCTTTTTAACCGGATTTTTGTGACAAAAATGTCGGTTATTGATTTGGGGATGTACGGCGGGCGGGCGGGCTGGCGGGCGGGCGGCAATCAAATGTTGTCCGTGCATTAACTCATGAACCGTTCAACCAAAGCTTTTAAAATTTTAATATATTGTTACTAACAACTAAATGAAAGTCAAGTTCAATAATGGCGATTTTGACTTTTACCGTTCAGGAGTTATCGTTCTTGAAAGATTGAAAAATGGAGTTTCCAGTCGTGTCCGTGCATTTACGCATGCACTGTTCTACCTAAGCTTCCCAAATTTTAATATGTTGTTACTGATGACAAAATGGAGGTCAAGTTCAATAATGACGATTTTGACTTGTACCGTTCAGGAGTTATGGTTCTTGAAAGATTGAAAAATGGAGTTTCCATTCGTGTCCGTGCATTTACGCATGAAATGTTCTACCTAAGCTTCCCAAATTTTAATATGTTGTTACTGATGACAAAATGGAGGTCAAGTTTAATAATGACGATTTTGACTTTTACCGTTCAGGAGTTATGGTTCTTGAAGATTGAAAAAATGGTGTTTCCAGTCGTGTCCGTGCATTTTCTCATGAACCATTCAACCAAAGCTTTTGAATTTTTTTATATGTTGTTACTGATGGCAAATTAGAGGTCAAGTTCAATATTGACGATTTTTACTTTTACCGTTCAGGAGTTATGGTTCTTGAAAGATTGAAAAATGGTGTTTCCAGTCGTGTCCGTGCATTTTCTCATGAACCATTCAACCAAAGCTTTTGACATTTTTATATGTTGTTACTGATGGCAAATTAGAGGTCAAGTTCAATAATGACGATTTTGACTTTTACCGTTCAGGAGTTATGGTTCTTGAAAGATTGTGAAATGGCGTTTCCATTCACGTTGTTACATTTACTCATGAACCATTCAATCTAAGCTTTTCAAATTTTAAGATGTTGATACTGATGACAAAATGGAGGTCAAATTGATATTGACGATTTTCACTTTCACCATTCATCAGTAATGGTTCTTGTGATATTGCCAGGACACAAATAAATATTAATAAATCCGGTTTACTGTCGTTGTGACAGCCTCTTGTTTTGAACTATAATATAATTGGCCATATTTAGGATTTATAACAATGATAGTAAATTGCATATTTCTCGTAAACAATGAAATATTTATTGATATCGACGTTAAAATTTTAACACAAATTGACAGCGATACGACGAAAATTTAAAGAAACATGAATGTGTCCCTAGTACACGGATGCCTCATCTACACTATCATTTTCTATGTTTAGTGGACTATGAAAATGGGATAAAACTGTAATTTGGCTTGAGAATTAAAAAGATCATACCCTAGGGAAAATGTGTACTAAGTTTCAATTTTATTTAACTTGAAGCTGGACAAACGGACAAACAGACGAACGGACGAACGTACGCACAGACCAGAAAAACATAATGCCAATAAATGGAGCATTAAAAACATTAATAATACATACGAATATTTGGTAATCGAGCCCATGTGTATGGTTCCAGAGGAAGCAGATTAAAATCTTAATTTGTCCTTGATATATGCAGGCGGAAACACTTTTGAAATAGAACAAAAGAATCGAAGCTCTGTGTTTATCGAGAAAGCGATAAATGTTAACTGTAATGTTTGATATAGTAACAAAATTTTAAAAAGTTAATAGAAACAAATAAAACGACAATTTCCTTATTTTAAAAACACCATTTGCATAAGTTTTCAATGTATCTGTTACATAGTAATGCAAAACAATAAGATATCAAGTCGACGACATGGTTCTTATCGGGGCCTTTTATAGCTGACTATGCGGTATGGGTTTTGCTCAATGTTGAAGGCTTACGGTTACCTATAGTTGTTAATTTTTGTGTCATTTTGGTCTTTTCTGGATAGTTGTCTCATTGGCAATAATACCACATCTTCTTTTTTATATATAGTATCTAAAGTTGGATGTAGAAAATGCATAACCTCCGATTTTTTTTTATCACGGACGGAGAACATATCAATATTTTAGTTCAGAAATTTTCGTGTCTGCCCTTCCATTATGTGAATCAAGAAAAAATTCCCCAAAACAGGTAACGATTAAATCGAAAAGAGAAAAATCGAGTGCACCTTTTTATGTTAGGGCATGTTTGGGGTGTATATTTTGTCTTTAAAACGTACAAAGCAAGAGTATTTTATATAGCATCTCGCTTCAGATTCTATCATTATTATATATCAAAGCTACAGGTTGACTTTATAACGTAAAAAAATGACAGTACGAAAAGATGAAATATATGGGTCAAGTAAGATACCTATCTAACGAATCACAAAAACAGAGTAGGTGTGTTC
Organism: Mytilus galloprovincialis; assembly: GCF_965363235.1. Taxonomy (NCBI): domain Eukaryota; kingdom Metazoa; phylum Mollusca; class Bivalvia; order Mytilida; family Mytilidae; genus Mytilus; species Mytilus galloprovincialis. The sequence continues at coordinate 61,652,523 of NC_134838.1, read as the reverse complement.
GAATAGCTATTTTTTCTAAAAGTACTTGACGACAGTCTTTTAATTTGGATGATGAAAATGGATATCTTCGAAAAAATATGATTTTCAACCACTGAAAATGTTTAGTCTGCCCTTCCACGAAATATTTAATTAGAATTTTTTTAAATGCTTAAGAATTATCAAAAATTCCATCTGACATCCGAACAGACAATATTTTTAAGTTGAATCAATGCAGACAAGATCATTAACTAATGCATTATGCTCATTAGCTAGTAGATACATTTGTCTTTTGAAATATAACTGACATATAACGATCGAGCGTAATGGTGCTATGTGGATAAATTTATCAGTTTTCAAGAGCAAAATTGTCATCCCTTCAATGGCTTCCATTTCTACGATTTTGAGCATGAACTGGCGTAATGGGGAGATAATTTTGAAGAAGTAGGATCCTGACTATATGAATAACATTTCTGTATATATACAAATTGACAACGTTCCGCCTTTTGATACGCTTTTCGTACAATACTATTTTAAGGATCTACTTTGCTGGAGCTCACCTTCACTAGTTTATTCGAATGATATTTTCAAAATATTTCTGTTATTTTATTTGCACGACAAAATGAAAGACGATATAATATCAATGGGTGTACATGCAATTTTTTGGCATTTTTAAAAATGTGTATTTATTATATGTCATTAAAAGGAATCCCAGAAACAAACAAAAATCTTTTGTCGAGCAGTTGAAGACTGTGCACCCCATTTTTTTTTATTATGCTTGTAAGGTGTCATTTTATCGCGCTTTTGTGGCATGTTTTCCCTTCCTGTTCATTTGCATGTCTTTTGGCAATCATTTGATACAAAAAGATAGTTATATAATTACGGATATTTCTTAGAATTGAGGGTCATCCTTTAAAAGTTACGGTCATCATTTACAAATTACGGTCATCTTAATAGCAGTTACGGTCAGCCTTGTTATGAATCGCTGATTCTGTTACGGTCATCTCGATTGTGATTTACGGTCATCTTGGCGATTTTTTCAAATCGAATTTCCCGTTTCATGCACATTTCTCAGAAGTAATTAGTGATTTCCGAGTGATTCTTTTATAACTTTACATCGTTTCAATGTATGATTTGTAAAGAAAATGATATAGAAACACTTTAACAGACAATACAGAAACTGACCTAAATTTTCATCCGACATCTTGGGATGACCGTGAATGCAGTTACGGTCATCAGCTTTACCCCAGTGGGATTTGTGATAAGTGAACATTCCCTTACCGACAAAATTACACTCTTGATTAATGTATTTAACAAGAAGATAACTAAAACTCTTGTTTTCGTTTCAATGATTGAAGTCGACTGATACATTTTTTGTAACAACTCCAATTGATATGCTAACTAAATAATGTAAAATCAAAAGTATTTGCAAATGTTTTACCTTCGTATGAAATAATCTATTCAAAAAGATGTCACCATAGTCAACTTCTCTACTTGACTTTACGTCATCTGGTATGTTCGACTGAAACATATTATTATTAATTAACATAACAAAAACACAGATTTTGATTACAAAAAGACATATCATTTTCATATTTGTAATCCATTAATTATACTTAGGTTCATTAAACAACAATTTGATAATGAGACAATTGTCCAATTTAAACACAAACTGCTGTATAATTTTTTTTAAACATTTTAAACCAAAGTTAACTATAAGAACGTCTGCAGTTAAATGAATAGTATTATAAAGGAACAGCAGCCTTTCAAACAAAATGCAACATTAATTTATCAGACAATATCGTTGCGTGCACGTGTAAATGATATGCGAATGCAAATAAAAAAGTTTGTTTAAGCATATTCAGCATTTTAATTCATCAACATTTGACATATAACACAATTAATTTCAATTTTTTGCTCCCTTATTACTGTCGTCGCTCTGAGAGTGTATTGAAAGTAATGATAGCGACAATTTATTTCTAGACTGGTTCTCAGGGTTGACATCACAAGTAAACGACGTGAGTTAGTCAATGAAACATTTTATTAAAAGTATCATAACAATGTAAGTAAATAAGTACACGAACGTTTATCAAAATCGACATCGTATTGTAAACGAATATATAAACAAAAGACTTCGTCAAGTCCATTTATAATTCTACGAATTTTATCCATGTATAATCAATCCACTAAGAAGAAATGCTTAAATGATACGGTAAAATCATTTTTTCTGATCCAGATCATGATGCGATACCTGGGGCCGGTTTCACGAAGCTATCCTAAGACATGTCATAAGACATATCTTATGACATGTCTTATGATCCTCTTATGACTATCCTAGGACATATCTCAGACCTCGTCTCGAAGCTGTCTTAGGATGATCTTAGCTAAGACATCCTAAACCTGTCTCAAGTTCTTTAAATTTTCAAATATAAATATGATTTACGGAAAAAAATCATGTAAATGTAGTATGTCTTACCATAAATTATTCTAAACGTATTGATCAATATAAATGACATAATTTGCAAAATAAATATAAAAAAGTAAAAGTCATTTATTTATAAATTATCTTCAAACAATACATCAATATAAATATGAAATTTTTAATGAAAAATTAAGAAAACAAGAGTATAAAATGATAATTATTTTGGTACAAGTGAGTTGAATTCAATTTCGACTTTATTGGTTATAAAAGGTTAAGGGATAAAATCGTGCAATCTTGATATCAATTATACATCGAATTTACATTGTTGACAAATCATGATAATCCGTCAATCTAGAAAAATTGCGTTAAAAGCAGGAACAGGAGAATAGATAATTAGATGTTAATAAAATATTTTTTTTCAGAATCAATATAAAAAATAATTGTAATTTGTATAAATAAACGTATAACTATCCTAAGACCATCATAAGACACCTCTCGCGTTGTCCTAACTTTATGACCAACTTTAAGAGATGTCCTAATTTAGGACCACTTTGTGAAACCCACTTAGGACTAAGATATGTCGTAAGACCATCCTAAGACATGTCTTAGTCCTAAGACAGCTTCGTGAAACTGGGCCCTGGTTCTTAATCAGAAGGTAACATTTGATAGGGCTTCGTGTTATTCAAATGTATTTGCTAAATGCGTAACGCTAAGCAGGAAGGTAGGGTATCTATTCTGTGAACGAATTCTTCAAATTAATTATGATGCCATAAACATATCGAAAGTATTGCATTTATCGAAAATCTATTAAAAGAAAAACGTTTAAATGAATTTTACTTGTTCACGTACTAGTGTCTATTGATAGATCCTTAGGTAAAATACCTTATTATCTTTAAATAATATATATTCTAAAAAATGTCTACTGAGAAATACCTTTAAACATAAAGTGAGTGCATCCAAATGGAAACTATTTGGACAGTTTAACCCTACGTTTATTTATGATCGAGATAAACGTTTACATTATGTGTTTATTTTGTTGGATTAAATTGTGAACGTTTTGTGTATATTAAAATATATTTAGCTGTGTGGAAAGACGTGTTTAATGTAAGATTATAAAGATAAATTGTTTAGTCTAAGAAAAGTTGTAAGATTTCCACTGCTATTTTGCTAAATGGGTGCAATTTGGGTACTCGGTGCAATGTGGGTACTTTAGCGTTATATTAATTGCAATATTACGGTGTTAGTATAAGATTCATGCTGTTTATAAAAAAGATCTAATTATTCATTTAATAGATACATGTTTATAAGAAGATGTGGAATGAGTGCCAATGAGACAACTCTCAATCCAAGTCACAATTTGTTAAAGAAAACCATTATAGGTCAAAGTAAGGCCTTCAACAGAGAGCCTTGGCTCACACCGAACAGCAAGCTATAAAGGGCCCCAAAAAATGACTAGTGTAAAACCATTCAAACAAGAAAACCAACGGTCTAATCTATATAAAAAACGAGAAATGAGAAACACTTATGAACCACATCAACAAACGACAACCACGCCAAATTCTTCACCCTAACCTGAAACAATAGTGTAACATCACAACATAGAAAGACACACTATACAATATCTATTGAAATGGTTAATTACATTATCACGTGTTATGAATAATTATTCATAGGTAGCTTTATCTGTCTTTTCATTGATTGCTTTGTAAATAAAATTAGTTACAAAAATCAGGAGATGTGGTATGATTGCCAATGAGACCACTATCCTTAAAGTCAAAATGATTTATTTGTGACTAAAGATCGTATAACTTCAACAATGAGCAAAACACATACTGTTTATTTTAGGTTAATATGTTAATGAGAAGGCAAACAAACCACCCGCAAAATATCCAAGAACAAATAAACATAAATAACTGAATGCATAAAACCAGAACTTAAGGATATGTTTTTGAAATTATAAGCTCTTAAAAATCTCTAGAATTGGTAAATTATGAAGTTCATGTATATAATATTGTACAAGTTATCTCTCGTAAGCATCAGTGGTAGTTTATATTCTAAAACTAAATACATAGCAGCATTTCAATGTACTTACCGAACATGTTTCCTTAGAAAAAATATATTGGATCTGATATATATTCATCATAAAAAAGTACCGAAACAAAAACAAATGAGGTAATAAAACTAAAGATAAATTGTATTTCATTCCTTCCTGTCAATTGTCTTTACTATGACACTGTCGACGCAGTCATGTATATTCTTTAAACATAATAATAAAGATGTGTATGCTTACGGTAATCAAGCAACAATCTTATTTATGTCAAGTTACTAGTATATGAAAATTATTCAATAAATGATTAAGGAACCTTAAAATTCATTAAAAAAAGTGCCTCTCTTATCGTGCAATATCAACATCTTAAAAACAAATGTATAATGCATTTTTGTTTATAATCACAAAATAACTTTTCTACGGAACTTAAATTTGTTGCATGTACTTGAGAGACGCATGAACATAAAGAATTTAATGACGATTTGTATTAAAAAATAAGAGAAGTTAATATACCAAATGCCATTTTTGTATTTCTACCACCTCGCCTTCACCATTGTCAGCCACCAATAATGATATATCTTCAGACGTAACACTTTCTGTTCGAAATCCTTGCGAATTTACTAGTAATAAAAAAAAAAAAAAAAACTGTGTTACAGCATTTTAATTGTTGTTTTAAATTATTTTATAAAATTGCACATGATGTTTCGAATCATATATTTACTGCAGTTCAAGCTGGTATAATACAATACAGTTAGCCATATGTCTTTAGCTAGTCAGTTATACAATGCGAAAACTATTCGAAATCAACTGATGAGCATGTATAAAATTATAGGTCACCATACAACCTTCAACAATGAGCAAAATCCATACTGTATAGCAAGATTAGAAAGACTTCTGCAAGACAAAGGTTTAGACATTTAAAAGGGAAAACCATTTGCCGGATTTATGCCAAATTCATGCCAAACAATCAACGAAAAACAAATTTGGCGAACATCAATAAACATTTAATATTCTACGATTCTCTGCACTCTTAAACAACATTTTCGCTATTTTATCTTAAAGTCATAAGAAACCTCAAATTAAAAAAAAATCATGCATATGTTTTTTATAACTAAATTGATAGTTTTCATTATACAACTTATGTACATATACTTTTTTCTGAGGAAAATTCTTTAATTTGTCCACATTTAGAAGAAGTTTACTTATTTTTAATTGCTTGCTTCCAGGAAGCCATTCAGTGACCTGAGCGTAACCCTCCTCGTAAAAATCCGGTGATCGCAATACGCACGGATCTGTCATTAAAATAAACAATTATCTGATTTTACATGTTAAACACGTGCTCAATACCCATGCTTTTTGTTATGTGTTTACTATAAGGTGACAATCGGTAAACTTCGGCTTTAAAACGCGGCATTTAATGAGCAGCCATATTTGTTAAATCATAACAGAGAGAAAAAAAAATTGACGATTATGCGATATATTTGCGTAAAAAATGATAAAATCGTGCACAGAGTTCTAAGTTTATGATATATACATGCATTGGTTCAAGAATTGGATAAACATTATTTTTCACCACTCACTGGTTTCATATGACTTTAATTGCGAAATTATTGAAAATAAACCCCAAAAGTTCCAAGTTTTCAGTATCGACCTAATCGTCAATTAACATTTTTTGAATGTAAACAAAATTTAACAGCATAAGCCAGTGTGTACAAAGTGTACCTGTGACTTTGAAGTTTTAGTTTTAGTCTCTTTTAATGCAGTTCTAGAATACAACCTCGAAGACCTTCTATTGATCAGTTATATGAATAACAAATTCTTCTATAAATGTATGACTAAAAGGAAATGTAGGGTAGATACATTACTGAAACAGCAACCAACCAATGCAAAAAGACAAAAAAACAAGACATCTAGAGGCTCACTTAAATATAGGCCTTCAACAATACCATATGTCTGATGGCTTATATCAACACGAAGCACAACAAAAAATTCAAATTATAAAAAGATAAAAAGATAAAGCACACAAAGTACCGAAATAGGAGTACTAGCTGCTAATGACAGATTGTTTGAAGCCAATGCAACTAATAAGTAAAGACTGTTTTCCCAGATTAATATTACAATTAGCACACATCATACGGATTTGATGTAAAAATGTCATTAACAACTTGAATACAACATGACCTTGTGCAATGATAAAGTATAAGTATTGAAAGGATAAAGAGCCCTTAGTGTTTGTACTTGTATAGCAATAAATATTTATCTATAATTTCTAATTTATTAAACATAATAAATATTTGTACGGATAAAGATAATATTCAGAGATTTAACTACGATGTTAAATTGATAACCTTTAAGTTTTGCTAAAATATATATGAACTAATCTGTATTCGAATAATATTTATTCAAAGGATAAGTAAGTTTCAATGGATCGTATCTAAATTTCCGGGCTCTTTAAATAAAATCATGTCTGAAGAAGTCTCAAGAAGTTTGTATCAGTATTTCAAGACGCATTATTAAATAGCTGTTTGAACATTAGAAAATAATAGCTGTTAAACAGAGTATCAGTAAAGGAATGGAAAATTTATCAGATTTTTTTTTTCAAAGCAAACGAAATAAAAATTGTTTGAAAATGTATAAATTGATGAAACTATTTACCATAGACATCCTCTTCAACATGAGGCTTGTACATAAGGGCCATTTTACTGTTGTTGTTCACCATATAATGCTTCAAAGTATTTAGACAAACCAGTCCATTGTTTTTTTCACTGGTGTTGTCAATATCATTCAGTGTAAGTTTTCCTGCACTTCCTTCTTGCCATTCTATTATTAGAAAAAAAAAACAACGAGTATTTCGGTGGGCCTCAAATGTAACATACTTAATTTATATAAAGTGATAGGATTTAAAAGGAAAAGGACCGTGACGAAATGCACATTTTCAACATATATATGAGTGAATTTAATTTTAACCATTGATATGTATAGGTTAATTCTACACTTGCTTACGGAAATGATCTATTTCTCATTAAAGTATCAAAAGAGTCTGAGCAATATCCCTAAACACCAAAATAATATTTTTTCTTTGTCGTTTATTCAAAGTTTTGTTAGTATATTTATCTTTCTTTTGCAATGCCTAGAACATTTGTAATCTTGATGCATAAATGTTTTTTTTTAAATGTATTGTAGTTGGGATAATAATTGCGTACCTAAATATAGTTCATCATTGTGCGGTATTTCTGAAGCAGGTTTGTTCTTATAAATCTGCGCACAACATTTCTGTTTGACCTGTGATATTGTATCACAGTCAAGAACTTTAACAGGATAATGCTGGTCACTATTTCCATTCAAATCTATTTGTAATGTCTAAAAAACAAATACATTATCACCTGATGATGATATGCTGAACCAAGCCCGTTCTCCTTTATTAAAAGCATATATTATATTCTCGTTCATTGGACAGGAAATATTTGGCTTTTTGGTAATTATTTATTGGAAAATTAATGTAGTCTTACTTTTTTGAAAGTAAGACAATGCTTCAGAACATAAATAATCAAGTAAGGTATAAAGAAATGTTTTATTAAACAAAATTTTCAAGAAATTTTCATTTTTTTTTCTTTTAAATAGAATTTCAAAGATTTTTCAGATTCACTAAAAATGTAAAAGTCCATAAAGGGGGTTAAAGTTTTTCCAACTCAATAACTGTTAAATATTTTTAGATTACTTAAACAATATATAAATAAGGAGATAGTGTATGATTGTCAATGAGACAAATATCCACCAAAGTGCAAATGAGGTAGATGTAAGCAATTATACGGCCTTCAACAATGAGAAAACCCATACCGTAGTATAGTCGGCTATTAAAGGTTAATAGATCATTGTGTACTAAATTAAAAGAATGAACGTGAAATTACTTTGCGTTTATTCATGTTAATCATGCTTAGTACGATTGTTTCGACATATATACAAATTCATCTTACAAAGTTCATGAAACGTTTTTATTCAGATGTTTGACAACATAAAGTTCTGACCCTTCTGAAGCACTCAAATGCATTAGGTTATTTATCCGGAAGCAGGGAATAGGGCCGTATAGCTCAATCATATATTTTCCTTGGCAGTGTTTAATTGGCTGTAGTTTGAATGTTCATCTGTTTGCTCGAGCTGTTTATTTCTTTGAGTTGTTGTTTGCCCCTTGCTGTCTTCTTAAATGAATGTCCGTCTATAATTGAACTAATGATAATATTACAAATGACGTCAGTATATAAAAATAAGAATATGTGGTATGATTGCCAATGAGACAACGCTCCACAAGAGACCAAATGACACAGAAAAACTATAGGTCACCGTACGGTCTTCAACAATGAGTAAAACCAATACCGCATAGTCAGCTATAAAAGGCCCCGAAATGACGAATGTAAACCAATTCAAACGAGAAAACTAACGGCCTGATTTATTTACAAAATAATGAACGAAAAACAAATATGATATACAGTAACAAACGACAGCCACTGAATTACAGGCTCCTGACGTGGGGCAAAAGTAGATTGTATAGCTTTAAATCCATTTACTTGTGCATAAAAACTGTGAATACCATGCTCTATTATCAATTTGTTTCTGAAACACACTATATTATTCCATCTAAAATGTCCGAAACGTATAAAACATGTCTGAAACGCATAACATTGATGAAAATAATCTGTGTTCAGTCTTTTATGATCTAACTGAACAACATTGGCGGTTTAAATAAAAAAAAATGGATTACTAGCGGGTGACTGATATTTTTCTTACAAGATTTTGATGTTCGATCCGCATTTTCAATAGCTTCTCTTCTGCAATGGTATTCTTTGAACTACCAGTTAGTGCATCAATTGGTCCCATTTCTGTAATTGTCTGAACTGCTTTGTATAACATAAACAGTTGCATACCGCTGTGTGACTGTAATTATGTAATTCAAATCGGTTATTCATATGTAAATGACAAAAGGAATTGAGTTAAAATATCTTGCATTTCATTTCAATACTTCAATTTTGAAAATTTAATTTAATGAAATATACGTAGAAATGATTATTATTATCAAGTTCGGATCTTCTGATTGAAATCATGAATAATATAATCACGAGTTATATATATTTAATATATAAATATTCATAAAACAATACATTCCTGCAATAATAAATTAATATGTTACATATTTGATAGTGGATAATTTAATATTCAATACATTTTGGTCAATGTTTAGCAGGTAATGCTTTGGTACTGACATACTTTGTAAAATATTATTCTAAAATTCACCGTTGAAAATTCAGAAATTAAATAACGAAGGTTCCAATTTCCTCAGGCAAAGTTGACTTTAGATGAAATTGGTAATTTCTATGTCCTTTTTTGTAGCATATCCTTGCGTTTCTACGTATTTATACATCTCTACCTTTTAAATGATGAAGATTAATCTGGACAAAAAAGCTTTAAACGCACAAATTTATAAACGGTACTTTTCATTTGGAACACTACATACAGTTAAGTGTCTAAACAGTCCAATCTGTAACCAATTTACCATCAACCTCAGGACAATAGAATCAAACCTACAAATGAAGCAATCAATGATAAATAATATTGGAAATATTTCATTTAAACCATATATTTAATTTCATTTAAACCATATATCTATTTATATGATAGGAAAGTATTATTCATCAATTATAAAAGTTAATATTTATTTTTTGTAGATAATTTAAAAGATTTTATGCAAATATATTATAAAACTAAACTTACTAGTTTACTCTAATAGAGTTACCTTCTGAATAATACTTTTTGTTGTTTTTTAGTTGATGACCGAATCATATCTTCCAACAAACAATGAACCAAACTACAAAATTCAAAAGAAAATAAATAAAACCAGTATGACTAAACGAGGTCATTCTAGAAACTAAACAGATGATGACAAGGGGAGATAAAAGCATAGACAGACAGCACCATAGATAAAATAAAAATGTAAAAAAAATAATTGTCGAAACAATACCACACAAACAATATAAGTTGAGTATCACGAGTCCCGCAAAACGGGTTGTAATATAGCATGCTTTGAAACGGTTAGCATTTTCCACAAAAGTGACACTCGTCGTGTTACTCTAGAATTGTTGAAACCCATTGCTCACATTATCACAACTCATATTGAACTATATCAACGAAAATAGACAACCCTCAAAACAAGAAATATGATCGTAAAACTGTGCCTAAGAGAATTAAAAGGACAGTAAAGTGTGCTGACTATTTACTATTACATCTTAAACTTATATCATGAAACTGGAAAACGGCATGAATGAATTACATGTTTAATGGGTAAGATCGGGATTGTAATTGGGAAATATGATAGATATATATCGATGAAATTCTAAACGGCAAAAAGTATAAAAACACATCTGAATCAAACCATCTATATCAATTTGTATCACTGAACAAAATATAATATCTTTAAGTTGCACAGTCTTTTTAAAGCATGTCTTCTTTCTTACATGAACACTTTCATTATAATATAATATATAAAAACAGTAAAGAACTTAAAATAAACTCACTCAAATAAGAGTCTCATATTTCCGAGCATTGAAATCGACAAAAGTGAGGAAAAATGAGCCCTGAAATATATACAATTACGACTTATTGAATATCCATTTTCAAAATTATGTACGACATACTTATATAAAAAATCATTAAACTATTAAGCAAAACTGACATCATTTTATTTTAAATGAGGTTGTCGTGTTGGTATGCTGAATAGGTAATTCAAAAGGAAGCAAGAGTGTTTACCGTGCTTAGTAACATGAAACTAGAGGCTCTAAAGAGCCTGTGTCGCTCACCTGTATTTTTTTATGCTTTGGAAATCATGTAAAATAAGGTTAAAATCATAGTTTATAGTATTATATCTAAGATAATAGCAAAAAACAGCAAAATTTCCGTAAAATTACTAACTCAGGGGCAGCAACCTAACAACTGGTTGTCAGCATTGTCTGAAAATTACAGGGCAGATATATCTAAATCTGATGAGCATTTTTGCCACCAGTCAGGTTTGGTCTAAATGCTTCAGTTTCAGAGATATTAACCAAAAACTGCATTTTACCCTATGTACTATTTTTAGCCATGTCTGCCATCATGGTTCACAGGCAGGGTCATCGGACACATTTTTAAAACTAGATACTCTTATGATGATTGTGGACAAGTTTGGTTACATTTGTCTTTGTAGTTTCAGAGGAGATTGAAGGTTTTTGTAAAAGATTACAAAAATTTAAGAAGAATTGGTAAAATTTACTATAAAGGGCAATAACTCCTTAAGGGGTCAACTGACCATTTTGGTCATGTTGACTTATTTGTAGATCTTACTTTGCTGAACATTATTGCTGTTTACAGTTTATCTCTATCTATAATAATATTCAAGATAATAACCCAAAACGGCAAAATTTCCTTAAAATTACCAATGAAGGGGTAGCAACCCAACAACCGGTTGTCCGATTCATCTGAAAATTTCAAGGCAGATAGATGTTGAATTGATACACAATGTTTACCATGTCAGATTTGCTCTAATTGCTTTGGTTTCAGAGTTATAAGCCAAAATCTACATTTTACCCCTATGTTCTATTTTTAGCCATGGCGGCCATCTTTGTTGGCTGGCTTGGTCACCGGACACATTTTTTAAACCAGATACCCAAATAATGATTGTGGCCAAGTTTAGGTAAATTTGGTTCAGTAGTTTCAGAGGAGAAGATTACAAAAAATTAAGAAAAATTGGTAAAATTGACTATAAAGGGCAATTACTCCTTAAGGGGTCAACTGACCATTTTGGTCTATTGACTTATTTGTAGATCTTACTTTGCTGAACATTACTGCTGTTTATACACAATGTTTACCATGTCAGATTTGCTCTAAATGCTTTGGTTTTAGAGTTATAAGCCAAAATCTACATTTTACCCCTATGTTCTATTTGTAGCCATGGCGGCCATCTTGGTTGGCTGGCCAAGTCAACGGACACATTTTAAAACTAGATACCCCAATGATGATTGTGGCCAAGTTTGGTTCAATTTGACCCAGTAGTTTCAGAGGAGAAAATTTTTGTAAAAAGTTAACAGACGACGACGGACGACGGACGCAAAGTGATGAGAAAAGCTCACTTGGCCCTTCGGGCCAGGTGAGCTAAAAAAAGGAAAAGGAAACACAAATCATGATGCGTTGGCGTTTAACACTAAAATGTACTCAGTATTCTGACCGACTACCATTTCCGTTTATTTGTAATACATTTGGCTCTAAGAGCACAAGTGGCAACAGTGAACTATCCTGCTATGAAATTATCATTGATAAAACTTACCACGGTGTGTAGTAGTAATGATTAGATAACATATAGATTGCTAATCATCAATTATTATAATTTGTATAAAGGTCAATAACAAACAAATATAATATATCATTATTACTTTTCTTGCATTGTAAGCATATTTGGTCTATCTAACGTTTGGATGAGTGACTTTAGGAAAAGCTTGTTCGACAACAATATTTCGAATTTTTCCATTGCACTTCTTATTATGGGGTTTCTTTCATTTGATATCTGAAATAAGAAGAACATTTTCTACAGTTTAACAATTTCATTCAAAAACTATAAGTTTGACTGCTCAAAGAATAAAAGTATGAATTGGATTGCCCATTATAAAATTTAGTATGTGACGGTGTGTACAACATCATATGATGTGGAAAGTAAAACTGAAAACTTACGGCATACATTGGTGAAGTCCGTTTTGCTCAGTGATTTTGTTTTCTATGTTTTGATATTGTTGTTTTTCTTTCGTCCTTTTTTGGCCATGTATTGATGTTCTCTAACGAAGCTGTCCACTATTGATTTGTAAACACAAGGATACAATATATTTGAAATATATAGTCAAACATACCATTAGTTTGCAACTGTTAATTCGTTTAAAGTTTCAGAAAGAAAAATAATGTTGCGTTTGTTTGTATGCTATTTAATCAAGAACTTATTAATAACATTACCTTTTTACCACTGATGAAAACAGAAATAATTGTTGTAAGCAATTCAAATAATGTAACAGATAACTAAAGTATGAAAAATCTATTTAACCTGTAGAATTTTCAAACATGTAAAACATTGTCGACGAATGAAAACAAGCAACGTTAAGCTTTATATATTTAGTACACCCTCATATAACTAGTAAGTAATTATGTACATATATCACAACTAATATATTTAAAATGTTTTATTTTTGAAAACAGACAATGTAGTGTGAATTTTACCTCTAAATCGTGAAGCAATGGGTTAGACATATTATCTTGGTTTGGAAAGAGTAGATGAAGAATATAGGTTTGATAATCTAAAAATGGTACTCTTGCAGTAACGAGGTCAGATTTTATGTCTCTAATATTCATCTGAGCATCAGCAAATTCTATAAAAAAAAGTATCATAAGAAGTATAAAGGATTTTGTTATTGTGAAGTAATACTATTAGGTCAGTACCAGGAAATACCAGCAGAGCAAGATTCACAATGAAGAATGGATGCAAATTTGACCTTTAATGGATTTAGTTATTATTTTATGTTCTTTTTGGTCATATAGCTCTACAACGGTTTTGGTTCTTATACATGCTTGTGTTTCAAATATTCGGCATTGGGCATTTCTGAAGAAGGTAAATCAAGAAAAGCGCTTCGGACGCATACACTTTGTCAATTGTTATTTTCATTTCTGGACTTGTAAACACCCATCTGATCAGACCTACACACAAAAGTAATTGACGAGAGTAACGACTACCATAGCTTACGGTAATCATAGACAGAACCTCTACCCAAAAATAGGACTGCCACTAGCCTTTTCGCCATAATTTAATCTGAATCAGTACAAACATTCCCATAAAAATGTGCAGTTGTAGATCCGTATAAGAAGTATTTGAGAAATCAATAGAATAAGGTACTAACCTGGACTCCGTTCAGGAATGTTTGGACGAAATATCTTTTTCTGTATTTTTTAAAGATCATTGTACATTTGTTGTTGAAATTCCTGATTTTATACCGGTTGACTATTACTTTTGTTCATTGTTACCATGTTTACTTTTGTTCATAATGATAAACATCTATAAAACGTTTAAATGTTAAAAGCACCATTTACAAAGTACAAACAACACATACAGTTGGATTCAAATGAAAATCAAACATTATTAAATCTTTGGAAGGACCTATAGGACTATAATGCTATTTCTGTCGAACCAAGAATGCATGGATTGTATAAAAAGGTACCTTTATTAATGCAAACTAGACGGTTTGTGTAATACATTTCGGTTTGCACAAGTTTGTACTAAGATAACTGTCATTTCATTTGATTTAGCTATATGTTGATGAACACATGTATGACATACGTTTAGGATGCCAAATTGACCAAAAAAGAATTTATTTTTGCATTAATAGAATAAAGACCAATTCACCTTCTCTACTAGCTTTTCGTATCATTTCTTCCCTTGTTATTAGCTCCATTTTGAATTCTTTGATAGCCTTCTTTTTCTTCTTCTTTAAAACAATTACAGCCAACATTCCTATGACAACAGTTGTAACTAAAGCTGCAGCCAAAAAAACAACTGTGATGCCTAATATATTGACGTCTACTTTGTATTGTAAGTCACCAATGTACATTTTAATATTTCCAACGTTCACCTGTTTGTTTAAATAAGTAAAACATTAGTATATAGGAAAACAATATAGATTAAAATATACTGCTTTTAATTTTGGATACCATAAATGTAGTTACTTCATGAAGCAGCTGTTTAAAGTTATTATTTCTACAGATCCTTCATCAGGTTTCTTAAAACGCTTTGTCTATTTTTGTTGTAAAATTTAAATAAGACAAGACGAAACGAATTACCAAAAAAAAAAAAAATCGAAAGAAATAAAAAAAAACCCATGGTATAAAATAAGAACCGAATTGAAACCGACAAAAATAAACAAAAAAAGAGACTTATGATTGAATAAGCCGAATCACTTAACAAAAGTATGAGTTAACTCATGTGATCCCGAAGGCTAAGCAGTTCCTGTTGTTTTGTACATGACACATAATAATTTGTTGATAAGTATATTTCAGTGATAAGTCAAACCATTTTGTGACTACCACATATCCGTGGGCATCTGTCCAACAGATCCAACAATATTCCATAACTATCCAACACAATATGGTGGCATTCGTTAAACCATTGACCAAACGACTTTTAACAGTATTTAGCTTCATCACATATGCCGCAACCTTCTTTCAGGATTTTTATTTTTATATATATGCAAGTTCTCAAATCGGAGATATATAAGGATTGTATTTCATTTGAACATGTTGAATGTTTGATTGAAAATATTCAAACAAAGTTAGGAGAATTTTCGATGCAAGAAGTATTCTTTGTTTATAGTGACAAATGTATTGTGAGTTCTAATAGACACGCAACAACCACATTTGCTCTCCACAATGAAAAAAAAAAACAATTCATCAAGTAATGAACAAATCGGTCAAACATTTTGTTTACTTGCCATGACAATCACACAAAATCAATATTCTTAGCACCTTTTGAATGTATTCTGATTGAGCAACTTATAAGTTTTAAAATTTGATGATTTTTAACCATTACTACTTATTTCCTCTGTTGCTAAGCGAATATTTACATACAGTTTCTTTCTAGTCACAAACACAATAAGCAGTACAACCAATTTGTGAAAGCTATTCGACATAGGACAAATGTAACAGAAAAAGCTTTAGAAAATGATCAAAATTGATATTATTTAAAAGGTATAGACACCATAACAAAGCATAAAACTATTTGATAAGATACCGTTATGAAGGTAGATAATTAACATTTACATATTCATTTTTTGCATTTTAGTTTTGAAGGAAATAACCTTCATGATCTGGCAAATGTTCAACACAGTGAATGACACATGCATTTTATGAACTTTACTCTCGCACACATCAATTATATATTTCACTTACTAAAACATAAACCATGTCCACATCACTGTTATTAGTCCGAGGTACTGATTTAGGTGGAAAACATGTGATACATTGCATATTTATATCAGTAATGAGGCAACTTCCATCCAAACCAATATGTATACTGTAGTCCTCACGTCGAGCTCCATTTAAAATATGTTTCCCCTATGAAAAAGATTAGAAAAAAACAGTGTTATGCGGTACACGTTTGAGAGAAAACTCTTTATGTTAAAGTTATAGGAAGCAACTCTACCTAAGTATAACATAAATATATATAAACAAAAATTATGAGTCATTATGACCGTATCCGAAGGACATAAGCCCCAAAAAACAGCTACATGTAACATCCCCCTATCAAAACAACATAAAAAACATAAAATAAACTAAGCAGATATACGTTAACATTGTATTTTGTTGTCGAAAATAACGAGTTTGCGAACCAATATAGGATATAAGTGTAACAATGACATATATCGATTGTTTTTTTTTAATCTTTATATACAGCTAATTCATGTTCATTTACTGAGCAAGAACATTTCATCCCTTTGGTTAGTCAACGTAATGAGAGTCTTTTTCTTAGAATTACTTCTTGGGATGTTGCAAAATACTTTTTTTGATTTAAAGATGTTTTATCAAGTATCATCCATTGTAATATGACTTGCTTCTTTCGCTTTGTTAACAACACCGTGATAAAATTCTTGATATATCTATACTTAGCGCAGACTCAGAGATGTACATAATAATGGTTGTTACAATATACCTCCTACGTAATTCCTCATGCATCGTAACCTATGTGCAAACGCTATGCCGATTTCGCTGTGTTAAAAATTGCAATTGAAAAAACATCTACAGAACCTTTATTCTTATTCTGATGCATAGCAAACGGAATTAATGCATTAGAGCTCGGAAAAATGTACAAAATTAAAATAAAATAAAATTCCACGAAATCCCATTACTGCTTTTGGCGCATTGAAGTCATATTTCTAAACATGACGTCATACACATGAAAAAGCCAAAGCTGAAGGTTTTTCCGTTGCGTGAACCCTCCAAATTCGGATAATATTGTATTAAATGGCGTTCTGAGGTAGGTGTTGTTTTATTTTCTGTTTATTGCATTATTCACACATTTACTGATTTCAGCAATTCAACATGGCGGCTCCTTAGTTAAAAAATGTGGATTTGACGTAAGCTAACGAGAAAAAAATGTAAATTAAAAATGGCAGATGTTGGGGTTGAGATTTCAAAGAATTAAACACATTTTTAATAGATTTATTGGATTCTTTAAGCTTTATATAACAAGAGGTAAAATAGATCAGCCACACACACGGCATACCCACCATCGCTTCAGTTGTTTAAATCACCGTCTTTGTCCTATTAGAATCGAAATAATTCATGGAAGCCATATTTTTGTTTTAAATTTGCACATGGCCTTGGTCGTGATATTCGTTAATTTTATCCCTCGCTAACACTCAGGATGAAATTACAAAATATCACGGTCCAGGCCATGTGTAAATTTTAAACAAATCTATGGCTTCCATGAATAATTTCTTAAATATACAACAGAAACATCTGAAACTTGAGTTTTAAAGAAAGAACTATCAACCATTAGGTGAAATTGAGTGTATTAATTTTTCAGAAAAAAATCTTTTAAAATCAAGGGCATATAATTCTATTGAATTTATAAGAACATTTGTTTTTTATTTTTCTAGAAAATAATGCCCGTAACCCCCTATTTTTATTTGATTTTTCGAGAGAAAAGCAATTCTCTCATTGAATTAAAAAAACATCTATCGGTTATTGTTTCCCCAATATTGAAAAATTAAGTTTCCTTTATACAACAGATATATAATAACTGTGATTTTGTTTATTTCAATGTATTTTAACGAAAAAACAAGATCCGTGACCCCCAGTTTTTATTTTTAAATTTAAAAGAACTTTAACCCAGATGTCTTATACAAGTTTTAGAACAAGATGCTGTCAGAGCGTCAGCAACCCCATTCATGTCCAGTGCACGATGATTTATCAATATTGTAGACATTGCAATATCTACAATGTTAACACGATATTGTGTCAAAATTGTTTACATTGTTTGAACCCTTATATATTGTTGACATCGTTGACATCGTTAACATCGCGATTTATACAATCTAGAAAATATATTGTGTTTACATTGTTGACATCGCGATGTATACAATATTAACACGATGTTGTGTCAACATCGTATACGTTGTTTCAACCCTTACATATTGTTTACATCGTTTACATCGTTAACATCGCGATGTATACAATGTTAACACGATGTAGTGTCAACATCGTATACATTGGTTCAACCCTTAATACTGTTTACCTCGTTGACATCGTTAACATCGCGATGTATACAATGTTAACACGATGTTGTGTCAACATTGTATACATTGTTTGAACTCTTATATATTGTTTACATTGTTGACATCGTTAACATCGCGATGTATACAATGTTAACACGATGTTGTATCAACATCGTTTACATTGTCTTAACTCTTATATATTGTTTACATCGTTGACATCGTTAACATTGCGATGTGTACAATGTTAACACGATGTTGTGTCAACATCGCTTACATTGTCTTAACTCTTATATATTGTTTTCATCGTTGATATCGTAAACATCGTAATGTATACAATGTTAAAAATATTTTGTGTTTACATTGTTTACATCGCCATATAAACTATGTTGAAACTATTTCAGAGCTAGAAAATCACATTTTTTTAAAAAGATTTGATGTTAAAAAAACACATAAAAATGCAAACTATATACATGTAATTGACAAACTTCATTGAATAATTATTATATAAATAAATAAAAAACTTTTTTTATATATTGTCAACATCACAATGCATACGATGTGAACGATGTAAATACAAAGGTATAGACTTGGTACACATTATTTATGTTGACGATGTAAATGATGTATAAACGATATTGTCAACATCACGATGTACACGATGTTAACGATGTAAACAGATAGTTATAGAGTCGATATACAAAATAAACACGATGTTGACACGATATTGTCAACATTGCGATGTATACGATGGGAACGATGAAAACACAAAGATAAAGACTTGGTTCACAACATCTATACGATGTTGACGATGTAAAAAAGATATTGTCAACGTCACGATGTATACGATGTGAACGATGTAAACAGGAAGGTATGGAGTCTATATTCAACATAAACACGATGTTGACACGATATTGTTAACATCACGATGTATACGATGTGAACGATGTAAACACACAAAGATTAAGACTTGGTTCACAACATTTATACAATGTTGGCAATGTAAAAACGATATTGTCAACATCACGATGTATACAATGTGAACGATGTAAACACAAAAGTAAAAACTTGGTTCACAACATCTATACAATGTTGACATTTATTTGTGTCCTGGCATTTTTCAATATCACAAGAACCATAACTGATGAACGGTGAAAGTGGAAATCGTCAATATCAAATTTGACCTCCAGTACTGTCATCAGTAACAACATATTTAAAATTTTAAAAGGTTGAACAGTTCAAGAGTAAATGCACGGACATGACTGAAAACGCCATTTTTCAATCTTTTCAAGAACCATAAATCCTGAACGTTAAAAGTCAAAATTGTCATGTACTTGACCTCCATTTTGTCATCAGTAACAACATATTAAAATGTTAAAAGCTTTGGTTGAACAGTGCATGAGTAAATGCATGGACACGACTGGAAACGCCATTTTTCAATCTTTCAAGAACCATAACTCCTGAACGGTAAAAGTCAAAATCCTCATTATTGAACTTGACCTCCATGTTGTTGTCAGTAACAACATAACAAAATGTTAAGAGCTTTAGTTGAACGGTTCATGAGTAAATGCACGGACAACATTTGGCTGTCGCCCGCCCGGCCGCCTAACCGACCGCCCGACCGACCGACCGCCGTACATTCCCAAATCAATAACCGACATTGTCAAAAAAAATTTTAAAACTTTATCTTAATCATTTATGTGTGTTGTTTTGTAGATTGTTGTCTGTCTGTTTGTTTGTGAATTCACCATTTTCGTTGGAAAAAAACTCATCTATACTCGGTTAACTCTTAAAAACATGGACTTTTGATAATCATTTAAATGACTTTTTATAAAGATTTGTAAGAAGCCATTTATTATATGATTGACCAAACGAAATGCTTACACATTGGAATAAAGATCATGGAAACGTGATACATTGTAGCGTCATTTATTCACGTCAACAAACTACTTAATTTCCAAACCTCACCTTTATTTGAATAGCTGACTCCTTGTCATACTCATATAGGCCTTCAAATTTTTTAAATGTAGGATCGTCCACATATTCTATGGTGACTGGAAGTATCAATCCATCAAACTTTACAATAATAGTTTGGCTGTCAGGCTGATTCTTTAATTTTGGTGGCGTTTCACAGACAGCTGAGTTATCTGTTGGTACGTCGCATGGTTTATCCTATTGAACAATGTTTGATGAATAAAATAGTGAAAAGGGAAAAACATATTTTTTTCTTCCAGATTCAATATTTCAAATTTCATTTAGGCGTGTGTGTATCTGACTTGATAAGATAAAACAGTTTTATCTCAATTTGAAAAAAAGACGATTTCACAATCAGAGGTACATGTGTAAACATGGTAAACTATGAACTGAAAAGCATTATTCTAGCGGGACTAAGAGAAGAAAAATAATGAACGTATCATGTCATAAGTTTTTAATGTTCTGTCAAACAATTGGTGAATCGTTGTAGTGTGTTTATTTCTCAAATAACTTTTGACAACGACCCTAAGTTTCAACCAAACAGAATCTTATACTTTTTCCTGTTTTATCATGTCCCTGGCTATAACCTTTCTTTTTCTTTTTGTAAAAAATACGAAAGGCAGTGAAACTTTTGCCCAAGTTGGCATCGGTTTGTTTGTACGGGATGTATTATTTCACAGCCACCTTCAGTCAGAAAATGGACGTTAGATCCGATGGCACATATAAAGAGCAAAGGGAACAACTCTCCGCAGGTGGTCCGCAGGTAGCCTGTTGCAAGGCACGATTTGTGCCGCGATCCAACTTACCATTGTTCTTCAAGTAGTCGTCTAAACTCCTCGCCAATCATCCCACTTTACAGAACCTACCTTTTGTTTTAATTTATTTTAGTTTCTCGTCCTGCATGTGCATGAGGTAATTACCTCTAGACTTAAGCAATCAACAATAATACAGGCTAACAATTGATATTTTTTACCTGCATAGAATAAAATATTACATAATATGTAAATGTCATCAAATATTATATAATATGTAAGTGCGATTACTTAATATGTATTTGTCATGATTCTTATCATACTTTATGAATTAAAATTTCATGATTTAATAAAACTCACAATTATAGGATGCGCTCAATTTTTTAAAACAAAACAATCGATTGTTTTACTCATTTTTTGTGTTTAACGCCATTTTAAGTACACTTGGGTATATCATGGCATCAGTGTTTATTGGTGGAGGGAGCTGGGGTACTCGGTGGGAATCGCAAACCTTTGACCGAACAACTAGCAAATGCCGATTTCAGCAGAACTATCATATATTCAAGGAAGTCAAAACAAAACTGTGACTTGAAAATTTTACATTTGATTAAACCATTATTGTGACGTCAGCCTATTCGTTTACCGTGGATTCTTTTTCTAGAATCAACGCTTTCTAAATCTGATGATTAAAAGGATTCACCAAATTATATTCAATTGTTTCCTTTGTATGCATAATTTCATTAAACTTGAATTAACAAATTTACTGATTTCTGTTCACTAGTGGAATTGATTCAAATAAACTCATCATAGATACCAGGATTAATACTTCCCTTTAATTTGTAATTTTTACATGCCTTCACTGGGAATCGAACCCCTCCTTCAAATCTGTTATGTGTGACTGACATCAATACATGACGAAACCTCGCGGCTACTAATGGTCGGCAATTGAAATGTCTAGTTTATATATATATATATATATAAATGGACATATAATACACATCGGTACAACGAACACACAGGGCTTTTACCTTAAAATTTATGTATACATAATAGACAATCGTATAGTTTAAGTTGGTAGCCGCGATGTTAACAAGGTTAAGATCAATGAGTTAAAGAGTCCAATTTAAGGTAGAGACTTGTTGGTTTAGGTTCGAATCCCTGTATTCTCTTTGTTGTCCCTATTCTTGATTTTTTCCGTTTTTCCTATTTTGTATGTTCCTGTGGAAATTTGTTTAATAATAGCGGGTTTTCCCGTTTCTTTTTGGACTATAATGGAGTATTTCACATATTTGAAAAGAGAATGATCACATTCAATTTGTTCATTTTTGGTTTTCCGACGTAGTCGATATAGTTTCGGTTTGTGCCCTTTGAACTTAAGGACGCTTAACTATGGCAACAGAATACGCATGCTCGAAAATCCTTTCTGTGATCGGACAAAATGCTGTCATGGTGGGTGATTTGGTTGTGTTTGGAAAAAAAAACGTTTCGTTAATTATATCGTGATGGAAAGCAAGTGAAAAACTATAAATATTTGAACTAGATCTTACAAAGATTAATATTTTGATTAAAATAATTGTTTCTCCAATAGCTCTTTGCATCCGTGACAGCTGTTTATTCGGGAAAATTATATAATTTTTAATGTAAACTTTGTTGTACGAACGTACATGACTTTTAGAACGCACCTACGCATGTGAGATTTCCGCGGGGTTTTGGTGAATGTAAACAGAAAGATACGAGGACCGAGAATACTGAACACAAACAGAGAAAACATTATTTATAAATCTGTGTGCTTCTGAAGGTTATCGAAATGATAGTTTTAAACATATACTCAAATTTAAATACGTCGGATATCTTTTTTAAAGATAGTTCTTGTTATAAATATAGTATGCTATAATATGTTTTACTACATATCTTTACAAATGTTTATTCGCAAATCCCTATACGAGTTAATCGTGATGTGCCTATAATTAGGCTTCTTGGTAGAATTTTCGGTAGCACACTTATTATATATTCTTAGAAATCAGTTCGTATTTGTCTTATTTTGTAAATTACGGGTGCTATACAGATGCCTGATCATTTAAAGACAGAAGTGTTATATTATATTTGTATTTCGCTAACCAATTAATTGTGAACTTATCAATGCATCGCTGAACATGAACACATGGTTATTTGAACTCACTTACAATACCTACTATTTAAGAAAAGGCTTTTAATTTTGAAAAGACATTAACACAATAGTTTAAGTCAGAGATAAAACGAATAAGCGTTGATTCATGAAAAACAAACCATTCGCCCTCCAGGCTCATGGTTTCTTTTTTAAGAATCAACGCTTATTCATTGTATCTATAATACATAAACTACGAAAACTTATTAATAAACAGATTTTGATATATGAATAATTAAAGATAATTCATATTATTTTGCAGAACGAAATAACTTTCCATATTTCTTTTTTTTCGAACTAAACATTTCTATACCGCACTTCGTCAATTGTAACGTTCATAATCTGCAAAACAAAATAATAAAATAAGGATGACCTCAATGTTGACTTTTGGTACTTACCACTCTTTCAACAGTTATCTCGCCTACATTGTTGAAACCTTCACCGTGAATTGTAAATGTTGCTCCTCCACTAAAGAAACAAAATTTTTTTTTCTCAGCAAATCTTATAAGTTGTTACAATTTTCAAATGCGTATGTAAAATGAATTGATTTTCAAAGCTACATGATATCACTTATTGCGTCATTCCGCTATTTTACCAGAAATATGTGGTATTAACCTCAAGAAGTCAGTAATCCAATTCCAATTAAATCATTTACTAATGCCTTTTATCGTTTAATTCATAATAGATCTAAATACTTTAAGTGTCCTTACCTCTGCTGAACTTTGTGTGATTTATTTGAATTATCAAATGTTGGGTCTGCTAAATATTCAAACGTTCCGTTAAGTGTTAAAATTGTCAAGTCGTCAATTATAACATTTAACAGTGTCATATTTCGAGGTCTGTCTGATTTGCCAGTTTTGCACTTGATATAGTATAAACTGGAGGTATTTTGCAATGCACTGTGAGAAACAGAAAAAAGATTATAGATTTAATTATATAGTTTAAGCATGCATTAGGAAAAAACGCCAATATGTTAGACTAGACATTTAAAAACAAAGCAGAACACTTAAGATTCAAAACCTGTTTTTTTTCTCTCGATTGAGCATCTGTCTATTTTCTGTATTATTTCAGAGTTGGTTCGTTTTCTCAAAACGTCTGTCCACCCAACTGCTTAATCTTATGTGATATATTGCGTACATGTACATCTGTAAAGCTTTAACCACAGGTCAAAGCACATAATGTCTTGTAAGCAAAGCTGAAGATTCTTACACATTTGCAAAACTTCATTGCAATACTCGTTTGGATAAGAGATAGTACACTAAAGGCTTGTTTTAAGTCAATGCTAGAATACACCGCGTTTAATTTTTTGTCGATATATAGATTTTGCTAGTTTCGATCGGTTTTGAAAGAGAATTTTCTTTTGGAATTTTAATTGGTTTTTGTTAATTCCTATTTGATGCAGCATTTTGCTCCCAATGCTGTTATTAATGTTAACACTCAATGGGTCAAGTATTATTGTTTTATTTTACCCGAAAGTTTCTTTACTTATTTGTTTTAAAGATTGACCATTATTTTTTTATGTTCAGATGACACCACCCAAATGCTTTTGTTTGTAAGGGATATCTTGAACATTGCACTTAACTTGTATCTTTATTTCCCATTGCAACTTTATTGATCATTTTTAGATATTTTGTGTTAAAGTAGAAAACGCAATATAAGATTGTCCATGTCTGATGCAATTCTGGTTTGAAAATGAGCTTTAATCGTTCAGCTTAATATTGGTAAAGCGATGCTAGTTTATGTTCCTACATGTATATGTCCCGCTTGAGCGCAAAAGTCACATTGTGGTAAGAAAGTTTACTATACCTGCATTGTATACAAGTCTCAAGATCACAAAACGAAATATTGTATCGATGTCGTCCTTCGAAACCAATATTTACACCTGTTATTAATACAGCTGTTTCGCCGTAAAGGATTCCTTTCTTTGGTGAAAAGTCTTTTATCATAGGTTCCTAAAAGAAGATAAAAGGACGATTTATCTCAGGTAGATTACACTTTATATGAGTTTTCTGAGATTTTAAAATGTTATCAGATTTATATTTAAAAAAGAATTAAAGCCTACACGAAAAGTGTCTATTTTGATCGGATAATTATGTTAAATATTTTGAGATAGTTCCCGTAATTGAAATGACTACAAATATTGTCGTACAAGGGGACGAAAACTGAGTAAGTAACATGCTTAAACAATTCGCAATTACAGACGATTGTGATATCTGTATACTTTTGTCTCACACTACACTATAATGAAATTATTTTGCATTTAGTATTCTTATTAAAATCCAATTGACAGAGTATGCCTCAAGAAGAATTTATAATGTTATGTGGCAATATTGCTTGTTTCTGATTTTATCTGCTTATACTGTATTATCAAAATAATGCCCGATTAATGGTAGCACTACAATCTGACATTCCTTACTCCAACCAACCGTCCTTAAAGATGAATTTCTCCGAACTACACACTGGCGTTTTCAAATCTTTAATTCATTTTTAGCTGAAATATTACTCTTTCTAAAACTACGGATACAATTTTATTTTCTGTATGAGAAGTTAAAAAAAAATACTTGCTAATTAATTGCCAAAAATGCTCTACCAACTTGGATGAAAATAGCACATTCAGGTCAAATGGTAGTAAGAATGTGTTGGCATCTTATTTTTTGGAATTTCGGGTCCTCAATGCTCTTCAACTTTGTATTTGTTTGGCTTTTTAACTATTTTGATTTGAGCGTCACTGGTGAGTCTTATGTAGACGAAACGCGCGTCGGCGTATAAAATTATAATCCTGGTACTTTTGATAACTATTTACACCACTGGGTCGATGCCACTGCTGGTGGACGTTTCGTCCCCGAGGGTATCACCAGCCCAGTAGTCAGCACTTCGGTGTTGACATGAATGTCAATTATATGGTCATTTTTATAAATTTTCTGTTTACAAAACTTTTTCGAAAAACTAAGGATTTTCTTACCCCAGGAGTAGATTACCTTAGCCGTATTTGGCACAATTTTTTGGAATTTCGGGTCCTCAATGCTCTTCAACTTTGTATTTGTTTGGCTTTTTAACTATTTTGATTTGAGCGTCACTGATGAGTCTTATGTAGACGAAACGCGCGTCGGCGTATAAAATTATAATCCTGGTACTTTTGATAACTATTTAATTGACCATACCCAAGCCACATTAAAAGTGTCTCAGAGTTGTTTATAAATGCCTCAAGTTAGAGGATATATTATATTTACTGCTGGATGGTAAACCTTATTTCGACTGTCATCTTCAGATACCTACAAATACCTTCCGAAACAAATCATCAAAACATTATGATATGGTTTTGTAAAGGATAAATTCTTTAATTAGATATATCGTAACCAAGCTGATAGGGGTACCCATGAAGTGTTAATTTTCAGTTTAAAAAACGAATTCTCATGAACAATTGTTAGACTTGACACTACAAATTATAATGATCAAACATCAAAAAGTGAACATGATATCCATACATTATTACTACTACCTTAAAGTTATAGTAAGTTCCATTTGAATCGCTGAAGTTTTTTGCATTTACCGAAACAAATATCCCTTTTGTCTGGAGAGTGTTGCTTCTTCCAATAACACAAGTCAAACTGTTCAAATAGATAAACAAACATGCCAGGTGAATGACAATATGTCTCGGTTATTGTATAGAAAGGTATATACTATGAAAATTAGAGCGAGGGGCTTTGCCCCAAGCTCTTATTTTCATAGTATATACCTTTCTATACAATATCCGATTTAGCACATATTTACAACTTGAGTAATCCTGTAATTAGTTTATTGATATGTTTTGGCTGACTGGATGTAGCTCATTTACGTAGTTTTGTAAATCTACTCACTATAATATCATTGTAAAAATGGGATTTCAAAGGCCCTTGACTTTAGAATGTAAAGAATGTAGCTGCTGGTGTAAGTATGTTTATTGATATGAACGAAGCGTTGTTTTGCTATACATGTACTTATTTACATGGTAAGAAGACAAAAGGAATTGACCAAGAGCAGACAATTCTTAAATTGCAGTGAAAGCTTTACATTCTTGAAAATATTTTTTTAATTTCAGACAAAACCTAAAACTATCTTAATACAAACAGTTGGATCCTCCTCCCACATCTTTGGTTGAAACACCTTTTAAAAACGGCTGGATCTGCCCCTGGTATGTACCCATAGGTAGTCTAGTGGATAGTTTATATGCATGAATTATTTTTCACTGAACATTAGGCAACCAATTATCAACCAATTTATGACTAAATATATCAAATTGCTTTATTAATAATTTCCCTTCAAAAGATTCATGGTTGACTCTTTTTGTGTACAAAGTAATTGCATGGAAGATAAAGGATTACAAATTTTAGATTGAGTTGTACTTTAATCAAGGTATAAAGCACCATTATTATTACTCTTTATTTAAATGAAAGAAACTTTTTTAAATGTCAAAACAAAATTTAGATCAAAAGATTGATTAGTAGGATGTTAAAAATCTTTTTGAAAACTAATTACAAACTATTTAGTTAAAGTTGGAACACATCATTTATTTCAAAATAGCCAGTAGCAATTTTTGTTCTAATATCTTGATTACAATACAATGAAATCTTACCCTTGTGGTCATTCATGCGTAGTTACTTAGTACACGGAAAAAGTATGTACTATGAAAATTAGAAGGCAAATTCAAGCAATTTGATTGGACGAGAAGTTGTATGTATGTGCTAATATTTTAGTGTTTTTTTTTAATCTAAACATATGCGATCATAAAGGACTCAGTAATAAAATAAACATGCATCAACGATTTTGGTTGACTGTGCGGTTATAATGAACGGATGTTAACGTTTTGTTAACATATTGGATATTAAATCATATTCTGTAGTACAACACATTTGCTTGCAGTATAATATTCAATAACTGCCGTGTAGACAATGCTATTGTAATGATATGTTATAGATTTCATACATTTTCATTACATGAAAGGACGACCAATTTTAAAAGTTCTAAATATTTACATTTTAAACTAATGTTGAGTAATCATTGATGGCGTGCGGTATGGTATTCAATCAAGTTTAATTCTTTTCATTTTTTGATTCATAATTGGTTTGAGTAACTATTCATTGGTATCAAATAAACAGTTTGAAAGTAACTTAAGATAAAACACAAGGTTTCAAACTTGTTCACCTTGATGTTTTCTAATTTGTAAAAACAATCAAAACTCTAAATTATTCAATTTAAACATTTGGAGGTAAATTTTCCTTGTATGATTATTTTAATGCCCGTGTCACACTGTCTCGATTTTTATATACGATGGACACCCGAATGCGAAAATTGTAAGTTCGTACGAAGTTGGTCCCGATCTCGTTAAAATACCAAAAAGTGACCGAAGCAAGTACGATGAATGACGAAGTCTATACGATGGTGCCGAAATTATATACGATAGCAAAAGATGGACATACGAAGTTTAACCGAAGACGGGTATTTAAGCTTCATATCTCAGCCGAAGCCTACACGATGGATCACGAAGGCTACACGATAGATTACGAAGGCTACACGATGGATTACGATGATGGCGCGATGGCCATACGATGTCTAAAAGACGTCGTGTACAGCTTACGATGCATTTAAATTATATGCCGAAGGCCTCACGCGTTTTAAATTGTTTGATCAATATTGAATATATATTATATTAAACATTTAATTTGGTATGGTGTTACTTGTTAAGAATATCTTAAGCGCTATTAAATTTAAAGTTCAAAGGTCAGGGTCACAGTGGCAGTTGTAATACAAGGCAATATCACCCTTGTGGACACTCTAAAACCAATATGCTTCAAAAGATTTTAACCACATTTGGTATATTGTTCCTAATGATCTGACATTTTTTACGTTCAAGGCAAAAGGTCAAGGTCATGCAGGTGGACTTGTTTTTTTCCTTGAAATAGCATAATACATGTAGGAAATTGCATATTCAATTTATCATTTTCTGCATGTGTCATATACAAATATAGTTTCCATATTTGTCCCCAATATGTTACAAACGAGGGGATGCCACGCTCGGCATTGCCTTGTTTGAACTGTAAAATATGTGACTAGTCTGAATAATCACCAATAATTATTCCCATGTTGACTGATCTATCTTAAAGGTAAGGTAATGGGTTCGTTGATCCCTTTTATTCAAAAAGAGTTCTTTCCAGGAGAATATCATAATAATATAGACAAAAGGAAGGATGTGGGGAAAGCAATAAATGCGGCAAAATATGACATATAGAAACAAAATGGTTATGGAGTAAACATTCGTGTGACAACAACTCAGACGATACATAAAAAAACAGAATAATGTAGAAAAAGTTGGTTTCCCTATATACGTGTACATGCAGTGCATGTTGGTGTACAATTCGCGTTTATGATTTTCATTATGTTACTTGATATGAAAAATTGACAATTTTTTTTAATTTTACTTGTAAAAGTAAATCCTGAGCCTGTAATAGATGCTCTTCTTGTTCCATTTGAATTAATAGAAACACCGCTGTCGCCTTTCTTTTTCTCATAGAATTATATGATATGAGCTCCTTGTTTTGTGAACGCCTTTCTTAACTGTCGTATTAGACTGACCAGTGCATATCGCGCATGGCACTTTAAATGTATTTTAGCGCGAAAATTAACTTACATTTAGCTGGATTTATTGCCGTCGTAGTTCCATCTTGTCGCCTTCGTACTTTTATTCGATGGCAACACGACGGGATAATGAGGTCTTTACGAAGTCGTGTTGCCATCGTTAGACCTTCGGGTAGCTTCGTGATTCATTCGTGTAGACATCGTAATGTCAAAACTGCCCGACGGAAACGATGGAAATACGAATGCAATACGATGTTCAAAGATGCATTCCCGGTGACATTACGATGGTGAGGATGGTGATACGAACTCAATACGAACCCTCAACATCGGACGCACCTTCGGGGATTTTTTAACATGTTAAAAAATTTAGAACCCTTCCCGAAGTTGTCCCCGAAGGCTAGAAAAAGTGGCCGATGGTTCTACGATGGTTAAAGATGGCATTACGAATAGCCCAATCTGGATACGATCAGTTCCGATTTTGAAAATTTCCATAATCGTGTTGCCATCGGCGTAAAAATCGGGACAGTGTGACGCGGGCATAAACAAAAACAGATAATTTAAAAAAAAAACCAATATAATTAGAAGTTCCGGAAAGAAATCTATATGTCATTTTGAATGATCTTCGCAATACATGTAGGAACCACTGATAATTCTACCAGATTTCGCGTTGATTCTGTGTCTGATGATGAATTTAATTTCCATTATCGACACTGTAAATGCAATAATTTAATACTTAGCAATACTACACTCTTATTCAAAGTTGTCACCTTCATCGTATGATGTCTAAGTACCTATAACACTCGTTCTATGTATCTGTATCAATTTTGGAAAACGTTAATTCTGATCATTCAGTGTTTTATTAATTTTATTTGTTATTAACCGTTTTGTGTGTACTTTCTCTGCCATTGATGTATATGATATTAAGGATTATGTACCCTTTTGTTGTTTCAATGCTTAACATATGGAAATTTTATAGAAAATCCACAGCCTCCCCTTGTACTCTAATATTTGACAATTCGGTGCTTGATAGATAGCGGATTATTGCATGCAATGATAGCAATGATTTCCTTAAAACAAGTTTATAAATTAAGATATTGGTTAAAACAAATATAAATATGGACCAATTCAAGTACACATTCTAGGGTGCGCTCGACTTTAGTGACTCAGCACGAGTTTTTTTGGAACGTAAAGGTTGTTTAAGATTTTTGAAAACAATAAACGCTAGCACATCATGGCCAAACACGTGAGTAATCTATGTTTAAAATTTCATAACAAAAATCTCTGTATTGAAGTCTGTGGATTTTATGCAAAAATCTTGACTTTGTTTGCCTGCACAAAATCCGCATTTTCTATTAAAAGCAACAAAGCAATAAATAATATTACTTTAAACGAAGTTTCCCTTTGGTATATGTACAAAATGGCACATCTCTATTATTCATTATCTTTGGGGTTTTGATATAATTGCACTTTGAAAATTTCAAAATTCACATGGCTAAAGGAGGGGTCATAAACCTTATTCTACAAGAAACAAATGTATGCTTACCTTGTATAAGGTGTTTGGACTATAACATTGTGACATCCTACTCCACTGATATCAACAGAAATACTATCATTAATATTTCCGATATATTTTCCACTTATTGTCAATATGGTACCACCATTAATAGGTCCGCTTGATGGATACACCTGTGGGAAAAATTATACATAGAACGAGAAATACGAAAGTCTTTATTAATTTTTTTTTAAACTACGAGATCTTCGGCAAATGGATTATGATACTGTGGTCTTCAATAACACTTCCTTCAGGATTCCGTATTCAATTTGTACTTGCATATTCAGTGTATTTTACAATTGAGTATTGCCTATATGAATTGTATATATCTGTTGAACATGTTGAATAAAACAGATTATTGCCA
Organism: Mytilus galloprovincialis; assembly: GCF_965363235.1. Lineage (NCBI taxonomy): Eukaryota > Metazoa > Mollusca > Bivalvia > Mytilida > Mytilidae > Mytilus > Mytilus galloprovincialis. The sequence continues at coordinate 61,620,342 of NC_134838.1, read as the reverse complement.
ATCTATTTTACGCTACAAATTTTATATATATTTGCATGGTAATGTCGACTACACACCATCTAAATATAATCTATAATCTGAGCGTTCGTAAATATAACAGAATAAGGGTTTGATATATTTAATTTTAAAAAGAAATGTGACTGTACAACCTATAAAAAAACTAAGATTGCAACTGACCCAGACACAAGTGTCCTGATTTTTCAAGTCGCTGTGCGTTTTTAAGCTAAAAGACGTACTTATACCTTTGTCATGACAAGTATTCTACACACTGGAAAGGTTAAAGTATTTAAAGGAGTTTATGCCGTATTCATCATTAAACTGTCTATCTTTTATTTTATATGACCGCCTCGGTTGTCTACATTTGACACGAGTAATTGAGATTTTAGGTTCGATCCCCGGCAAGGTCAAACCAATGACTTTAAAATTTGTATTTGCTGTTTTACCGCCAAGCAAGCAGGAATTAGATCAATGTGTCCTAGTTCGATGCATTGTCTTGTTACCCTGTGAACCAACACGTTTTAGACCTGGTTCAGCATGTCCGTCTTATAATACTTAACAGGGTTCATATTGACATAACATTAACATGTTTTAGGCCTGAGTATGCATTTAATTTTCCACGTTGTGTTAAATAGGCATCGATCATAATTATCTTTATTTTGCTATAAAATTTAAAAAAAAACCGATTTATCCTGGGGTCAACACAATTGGTCACGGACTAAAAAACTAATCGCCCTTCTCCGAGTTGTAATTTGGTTATATATATATTTGTGTGCATCTTATATAGTATTCAGCGCTCCCAATACTTTTATGCTTCTCGGATTATTCTTTATTCTTATTCAATGTTTGCGCTGTGTACTATTTTGACTCATTGGAAGAAGCAATTGTAAGTCACCAAATTCTGTGAAGACCAAAACCGAAAACCATACATGTATTGAGATACTAACTAATGTCATGTTTAAATACATCACTCTATTCATAATACATTGTGTTATAAAGCCAAAGAAGGAAAAACGACAAAGCCTTTAAAGACATAAATACCTTATCAATTGTCGGTGTACACCTCGTTGCAGTAATACATTCAGCAACTACAACACATATATTACTGACAGTGAATAATTTTGATTTTAAATATATAAATAAAATAAATTGATAAAACAAAGATATGAATAAAAAAGAATAAATAATATGGAAGATGAATAATAATAAAGAAAAATTAGTATGCAAAAATAAAAAAAAAAAAAAAAAAACACGCTTGGTTTGAGAACAATATGCATGAAGTGTGTAAACAAGGCATATTGTTTTGAACAATTAAAGAAATGTTTGTACTGAGGATTTATAAAAGGGAAATTTGTGTTTTTGGTCAGATGTATTTTACATGATCAATTATATAGCATAGCGTGAAGCAGATTATTGTTTTTCCGTATGACAGGTTTATTATTTTTTATCTTAGTCATATTTTTTTTAAATACTTAAAGACGGAAAAAACTGTAAGTTTGTGATGTTAACAGTTTCTCCTACAAAATGTGTGATGTAATTTTTGACCATCGAGCAAACTATGTTTGCATACCAGTCAAGATTTTGTAGAATGTTAATAAAATATATATAAAAGCGGAAACGTAGAGGAATCAATGGTATAAAGATATGGTAATGTCTTTGAATCTTAAGCACATTCCCATTACCGTATTAAAAACCATATCTTAAACAATATATACCAATTTGGGTGATTGTGTATACCTGCTTTAAAAAAAAACTTCACTAGGAGTTTTAAATGGTAAAAATGATGATACAAATTTTTTTTTCTCAGAAATTATCCAAATACTTTCATTTGTTATTAATGTTCCTTAGTTTCCATTTGTCTTTTTACAATATCTTTACTCTGCATTGTTATATTATGTTAAAGTTGTTTTTTTGTTTCCCGCCTTTGCAGAAAGTATTAATCGAATATTCCACAGGTGACCAGACCTGTAGTTATTTCGATCAAGTAAGTCTAATATCATGGAATGTCTTCAACATTTATCTTTAAGAACATTATTCTTTAAGAGTACGGTAATTTTTAAAAAGTACATTTTTTTAAAGAGATTTAACGTTTCATACCAAGTTCACATCTATTACCAATCCATCCATTTAAACATCCAAATATACAGTTACCAGTTTCAAGGTCACACGGTCCAGTGCAGTTTGTTGGGCACGTTTCAGTACATAGAGGACCATAATGTGAAGGAGGACAACCTAAAAAAAGCAATATTTACTCAATCAGAGTGTCAAAATAAGTATCAAAACTATCATCCAATGTAAATTTCAAAAAGGAAAAGTATACAAAAACTAAAAAAAAAAAAAACATTCACTCGATTATACCAACCAAAAGAACGACTGGCAAACACATATCTCGTTCTTGAATTGGTAGAGGCATTTTCTGAAGACAACTTATTTGATTGAAAGGCGCCTAATAATATAAAACCCACTCATCTCCAACATGTTCAAAAGGTTTCAGATGGAGTTTGGCATCGAAATTGCTTCAAATAATCTCTTTAATAATTTATAACATTGAATTTAAGATTGAACAGTTATGAAAATGTTTAACATAACTTGTCTTCAACATGTACAAACTAATGATTGATAGCATTTGATTTTGTCAGCTATTTAAGTAAAGCAAGGAGCAAAATTTGAATTCAAACATTTTCGTATTACCAAATTTTGATAAGGTGTAACTAAGTATACAACCCTAACAAAGATAAATCGCGACCATGATATTATCAGTGCTCTATAAATATATCATTTACTGGCTTCAAATTGGTTTCAAAGTGGCGATTCAACAATTGCTGTTTAATAAACATTACCTGTAAATGAGATGATAAAATATCAACCTTACACAACGTTTGCTTGAATCAATTCTACATGTCTGTTGAAAACAAATCCTTTTGTAGGCATTACATGTTGCAGACATTTTTGTCAGTAGTGCTGTTGACGAACATTTAACATGGATTTGATCAGTCTACAGAAAACAAAGCTATTTCGACAGGAATAAATTGTTGAAAGAGAGACAAAATTGCCCAAAAAATGTAAAAATTAAGCTTTTTTTTCGCACAGTGAAAAGAAACCCATATGGAGTACGCATGTATTATCCATGTTATCCTCATATTTCCAGTAACGTTATGGACAGAAGAATAACAAAAAATAAATTAAAACCTCAAATAGGGTCATCCTAAAACATATCTACTAAAGGTCAATAAATTTAACATTGCTAAACATTTGTTAACTTATCTTATAGTATACAAAATGTGTACCTTATACATCTAGTATTAGAGTTTACTAATATATTAATCAAATCACCTTCTTAGAAATTGTTTTGTTTTGTCGTGGTTTTTGCTTAATCAAAGTTTACAGACGAAAAAAAAAGAACGTTAAATTGCTGATTGGGAAAACTTTATTTCATCCTTAAAAACAGTCAAAAGAATTAGTGGCTTGTTTTGCATTTGTTTGCATTATAACTTGTAAAATTTAAAGAATGAAGTCCTATTTTTTCACTTTAAGCATGATTCAGGATGTACGTAGTTGAGGTTTCGGAATAAGTGTCAAATGTTCGGACTCCTTGGTGCTTTTACTTAGTAGCTCATAAAAGGTCATTTGACAAAATTTAGACAGATTCTTGATTTTCTTTCTTTTGATTTGATACCCAAATAATACCAATGCAAATATAAGGTAAAAGTCCGAGTCAGCCTTTTCCCGCCATATTTAAAAACTTATATCTCGAAAAGGAGCACCATGACTTATCAATATGTTTAGCTTGTTTTGATCCTTAACTAATACTCTTCCAGCTTAAAGTATCAATTTTGAATTCTTGATTTATTTAATTTTACCTTAGATTACCTAAGTATATCCTTAAGGTACTTTTTGCATATACTTACATTTTCTCATTTAGAAAAAGTAAAAAATGTTAGTACCATTGTTCTCTACTTGCAAGAGGAACACATATTACAATAAGGATAATTTTATTAAAAAACGGATAGGTTTAACATATCAACTAATGAATTCTCTACGTATGTATAATACACGAAGAAATATTTTACCCAAGAGTACTTTTGAATGCTTATTATTTTGGTTTCTAATTTGCAGAAGATTGGTGCATGGAGACGGCTATTTATAAAAACAGATTTCATAATTATATAAAAAATGACTTTGGAAAGTACAATGTTTTAGAAATGAGTTCTATCCATGTTATTGGCCTCTACACTATTTTGATTCTTTTAGTTAAATGTCGTTAGGTATCTTCTCTATAACGATGTATTACCCGCGCCTGATGTATAAGTAATTTTAATGTTTTATTTTTTTTTGTTTCGTTCACTCACCAACAATCCCAATTTCGCATATTTCACGTAAGGAATGGTCGCTCTGAATGTATACGTAAATAAGATATCTGAAAACGACATTGACATAAATCACAGAAGGTAAAGTTTCGTTTCTAAATAAAACAGTTCCATTTTCCAACAAAGTACTGATATTTGATGCGTAAATGGTATGGTTACCTCTCTGTGTAGTGTTCACTAAAACGATAAGAAACGAATATCATATATAATTTCAATGTTTAATCTCAACTTGAAGCAATTACAAAATAAAAATATTTCGGATCCGTTGGCAATGAAATTATAACAAATGAATTTTGTTTAATATAAATAAGATGTGGTATGAGTGCCAATGAGACATCTCTCCATCCAAGTCACAATGTATAAACAGATAATTCTTATAGGTCAAAGTACAGCCTTTAACACGGAACCTTGGCTCACACCGAACAGCAATCTATAACGGGCCCCAAAATGACAAGTGTAAAACAATTCAAACAGGAAAGTATACTTTCATCCCCATCTTACAAACAACAAATGAAAAACACAAAACACATAAAACCGAAAAGAAAACAATCAGATCCAAAAGGAAGGCGAAAACTAGAATGAAAAGAAAACTCTTCGCTTATCCGATGCGCTTTTCTTGATTTACCGTCATCAGGAACGCTCTGACTAAAACATTAGAGAGCCAATAATATATAAATACTGAAAAACGTGATAAATGCGATGACCAAAATGGGCATAAATATGAATATCCATGATCCTAAATGGTCAAATTTGCCAGAGGGAGTTGACATTTTAGTTTCGGAGTATTTAGGAGAAATCTTGAAAGATTAAGTTCTCTACGCTGTTTGGTTTGTCATGAGTCTTGCTTATGTTGACAAACGGAGTCTTGATGGGAATGGTACAGACGTTCTGAAAATGATAGGTTTGTTCCTGTAGCTTTACGCTGTAAGCTTTCAACGGACATGCATTGAGTTTGTTCTTCTTGTATGAAAGATTGAGACCCACATCATGACGCTACCGCAACGAACCTGGTCGAACTCCTTTGTCAGTAATAGGAGATGCATGTCGTCGTCAAAACACTCAAACTCTTCCGTCAACATTTGAAAGGCCAAACACATGGTGTTGGTAAAGGGTTTGGTATCATTAGCGCCGTCGTTGACAATGCTTATCTATATATTATGATGATCGTATATTTCGCATCTGGCATGAAGACATATTTTTTGTCTGTTTTCATATCTTGCGCGTGCCGGTCAATGAAGAAGACGATTTAGTTAGTTAGGGTCCTATCACGTTGGTGGCATAATTGTGAGCGACGAAGTGCCCTGTTGATTACAATGTATTCTTTCAGACATGGCAACTATAGGTCGTTGGTTGTTCCTTGGTTTTAATAGCGATACTACGAGCTAGTTATGGTGCTTTGTAAAGCATGGACCACCCTGAGAACTGCTTAAAGCAATTGCCTGATTATAATGAGTCAATGTTGTTTTTAGCCTGTAGTCCACTTTTGTTTTATACAAATGCAGGTTTTCTGATAACACGAAGCGATGATCGTATATATACGTTCATAGTTTCCATGGTAGCCTGCTTCTTTTTCAAGTGTATCGTTATGATGAAATTACTGTTGATATTACAGTTGAATACGGGATCCTAAACCTGATACGTTTTTAAGTCATTTAAATTCCAATCAAAACACGAAATTAACGGTTTGGAAGTAAACAAAAATTTAGAGATAAACAACATTCTTACAATGTATGGAAATATAGAATTTATTTGTAGTTATAATGAAACAGAATTATAGTTCATACGCCGTGTACTAGCATGTGCAATAACCTTTTAATGTAGTAGTATTTTGTGGGTTAAAATAACCGGAAGGTGATTTAGAGTCTAACTGATATATATTTTATACAAGACATTTGTAGAGAATACATAGGAATCAAAACGAAAACATAGGATTAAAATACCAAAACAATAATCGGTTTGATTTTCATATTTAACAGAAGTTAAGGAAAGTAATCACTAATATTAATCTGTAATATGAAGATATACAAGGAACTTTAAGAACATACCATTTAATTTAAAATAGATTTCCGTCACGATGCTCACTTTATTCATGTCGACAACTAGTAATTCAGAATGTGTTTTGGCACAAGAAGTGTTATTTCCATCGATGGCTAAATAAGCTTGTTCCTCAGCAGTTTGATTAAAAAAAACCGAACCGTTAAATGCCATGTTATCTGTAATGAAATCAAAGGTAATTAAAGATGTATTGCTGGCGATTATTTATAACCTATTTTAATAAGTTGAAGCCGGGGATACATATGGGTGCATAAAATCTTATGGTAGATTAACTGAATACCGCCATCTTGGATTTTAAAACAGCAGTACACAATCGGTCTAGTTCTTTGCTTAAATCTGCAAATATCTAGATTGATTGGCAATAAATGTGTAATACTGTTCCCTTTGAATACAGAAAAATAAGCAATTAATTGCATTATTCACACTGTTTTAACAAATACAAAATATTTGTTTGTCTCCGATTCAGTTTTTTCAACTTAGCCATATAAGGGGAGATAACTCTTATAATAACAATTTTATACTGGATTGAAAGAAAAATTTTCAGTTTTTTACTTGTTGCAAGAAAACAAGTTCGGTGACATCATTTTGTCTTTACATTTTCTTAAAGCATATTATAAAACCTATTATCTCATATTTTATTTTAAAATTCTATATCATAGATTTCTGTTTATTCACAAAAAAGCTTTTTTTCATGAATAATCAATGCAAAATTGGGCAATTTTTGATGACTTGTAACTTGAAAAATAGTGACCCATACTGTTGATTATATTTAAAAAAAAAAGCATGGCAAAATATAAAACAAATTCTGTCTAAGAAAGTATTTAGTTTTGATCCACCTTACGTTATCCTTGAAATATAAAAGATTTATCCTACAGAAGTATTGACTAATTTAACAAATATTGAAATGTCTCCGGTAATAATTCAAACAGCTGGTATTCATTTCGACTATAACTCACAGAGTATAATTCTTAGGTTAAAATTGGTACAGTTATGTCACATTAATATGGTTTGCCGACTTTATTTCTAATACATAAAAATATTGAGTGTCTAAATAAATATCGAGGTAATATACCACCAATGTTTAGTTGAATTCCTAATAAGTTCACATGCAACGGAGAAAGAGATAGAAGAAAACACAAATGCAACACATGAACCGAAATTGTCGTTGGACTGAATACGTCGACAATGGAAGCATCTCCATACGATTCCAAAGTCATGTTATAAAGCCATTAGGGTCATAAGAAAGCCGCAAACCGTGAGAAATTTATGAAGTGTTTATGTCGTATATATGCACAAGCATATTACTAGTGAGTTTCGAAATTGAGAAAATGCAATTAACAACTTTTACGATGGCGTCTCTTCAACCTATTCGAAATTTATAACACTAATTTCTAATATGTTTGTACTCATAAATAAACTCTTACAAACTGTTTTTTTTAAAGTCTTATCTGCAACTTATTGTCTGATTTTTTGTGAAAATGATCATATTAACCATGTTATAACATTAACGGTACTAATGTGTATGCATTATTTGCCTATTTCGAAATATTTGAAAATCCAAAACCTAATAAAACGTCGGAAAAGCTTATGATAACAAAGGGGACTTAAATATAGTCAAATTCGGACATGGATTCCGTATGACAGAGCTTTGCATGAGAGAGATACATTCCTTTAATCTAAAATGAGTTCAATAATTTTGATAACAACGAATTTCAATCTAACAACACACGTATGTTCATAACAGTACTAAAGTACTGGTTACTGGGCTGGTGAAACCCCCGAGAACGAACAGTCCACCAGCAGAGGTATCGACCCTGTGGGAGTAAGTAATAACAATTTTTATGCACCAGATGTGCATGTCGGCAATTAATGTCTCTTCATCAGTGATGCTCGACCCTGAAATTTAAAAAAAAACTTATAAAAGAGCTGATCAAAAAGGACCTAAAGTATAGCCAAATATAAGGGAGATACAATCCTTAATTCATACTATAGCAGCCATCATGTGACTTTAACGACCTATCGATTAGCCTTGTCAAGGTAAAGAATGAACTGGATTCAATAACAAAATATGCAAAGATAAATAATTATTAATTAGTTCTACAAAAATTGTGATGCTATCTACATAATCTTCATATACTTTAAGGAACATTACTTAACAAAAAATTAGTTTAAATCTAGATCTTGTCCCTTCCAAATTCGTTTACTTACCCGATTGTCTCTACAATGTCTATAAAGTTTGACAAAATACTCTATACATTGACAAATTGTGAAAAAGGTCTTCAGTGTATCAGTTCAACTTCAGTTCTGTTCCTTTCCAAATTAGTTTGAAAAATTGCTATTTTTGTAGAAGTCTAAAATTGTGATCAAGATGGCCGACACAATGAAACGAAGACGTTGATGTGTATTCATTAGTTTATTTATCAAAATATAATATCAAAAATATGTTTTATGTGCCTACATTTTTTGTTTATCAATAACAAATTTTAAGTCACTGACAAACTGCGAAATCCTCCCATGTAACTAATATGTATAATCATTTTCTTCCAATGTCTATATCACAATTACATTTGAACTATATATACAATTTTTATAATAACACCAAATATTAAATTACACATATAGTAAAGATATCAATAATGGCACAAAAAAGCAAATATAACATGCATGTGTGATTACTGTGAATGTTAGATGTCGATGAGTTTGATATGATTTATAACCAGTATTATATTAAGATTTAATTTATTTTAGATATAAGAAAACTTCGAAAAGACATGATAGAGGTTTATATAGATGATTATGATATATTTAAAACAAATTCTTAACACTGGTACTAAGTCAGTAATACAGAATTGTAAACCAGTTTCATACAGAGATACCGAACTTAATTATAACTGGAATAGTTGCATATGCTACTGAAATATCAACAAAACGATACTTCATGAATTATTATCGCCTTATGTTAGATATTCCTATTGATACTATATACTACGAACTCTAATTACCCGAGTTTTTCTACTGTCATTACTTTTTTGTCTCACAGAAACTCACAAACAAGGGAATCTAAAATTTCAGAAAAATCCATCGACATTTTAAACAAAACTGGTGTTAATATATGAGTAAATAAGGTTTATATTTACGTTAAAATGATTTAAAAGAGGGACGAAAGATACCAGAGGGACAGTCAAACTCATAGATTGAAAATAAACTGACAAAGCCATAAATAAAATGACTGACAGACAAATAATAGTACAGAAGACACAACATAGAAAACTAAAGACTAAGCTACACGAACCCCACCAAAATCTGGGGGTGATCTCAGGTGCTCCGGAAGAGTAAGCAGATCCTGCTCCACATGTGGCACCCGTCGTGTTGCTTATGTTATTACAAATCCGGTAAATAGTCTAATTCGGTAGGTCACATTCGTGAAAAGGGAAGGGTATTGTAGTTACAACATAAGGAACATAACCGATATCATCTGTGAAACGGTTATTCCATAACGGTCAACCAACTCTTGATGGCGTCCGTAAAATTTACGAAGGGATGATTTCAACACCATTTGGAACTCTTGGTTTAATAGCTTCCTTGTGAGCAGCAATCATCTATCAAGGAAATCATGATAGGAAATACAAACCCGGAAAGCATCACATTAACTCACGCTATTAGGACTATTTTATCTTCTTTTGAAATAGTCTGAGAAAAACTACAAAAATCAGATCTAGATGTAAGAATAGTCCACGACAATCCCCCATTTTGAACCTCTCCGCGTTTTTTACACTTTATTCGAAAACCCATACTATTTACTGAAAGGTATTGAGAATACAAGGATGAGATTTACACAGTGATAACACGGAGATTATTTTAAAAATAGCATAAATGGGTGAAGAAGTTTCAATGTATAAGGATGTTCGAAATAGTAGCTTACGCTGAAATAGTATCTGTTTTAGAGATTTTCAGGTGATATTGTTACATTTATAACACTTTTAACTGAATGGTTATTTACTTTCAGATACAATTTAAGCGTCTGGCGTATAAAATTATAATCCTGGTACTTTTGATAACTATTTACACCATTGGGTCGATGCCACTGCTGGTGGACGTTTCGTCCCCGTGGGTATCACCAGCCCAGTAGTCAACACTTCGGTGTTGACATAAATATCAATTACATGGTCATTTTTATAAATTTTCTGTTTAAAAAACTTTGAATTTTTCGAAAAACTAAGGATTTTCATACCCCAGGAGTAGATTACCTTACCCGTATTTGGCACAACTTTTTGGAATTTTGGGTCCTCAATGCTCTTCAACTTTGTGTTTGTTTGGCTTTTTAACTATTTTGATCTGAGCGTCACTGATGAGTCTTATGTAGACGAAACGCGCGTCTGGCGTATAAAATTATAATCCTGGTACTTTTCATAACTATTTACACCACTGGGTCGATGCCACTGCTGATGGACGTTTCGTCCCCGAGGGTATCACCAGCCCAGTAGTCAGCACTTCGGTGTTGACATGAATATCAATTACATGGTCATTTTTATAAATTTTCTGTTTACAAAACTTTAAATTTTTCGAAAAACTAAGGATTTTCATACCCCAGGAGTAGATAACCTTAGCCGTATTTGGCACAACTTTTTGGAATTTTGGGTCCTCAATGCTCTTCAACTTTGTATTTGTTTGGCTTTTTAACTATTTTGATCTGAGCGTCACTGATGAGTCTTATGTAGACGAAACGCGCGTCTGGCGTATAAAATTATAATCCTGGTACTTTTGATAACTATTTACACCACTGGGTCGATGCCACTGCTGGTGGACGTTTCGTCCCCGAGGGTATCACCAGCCCAGTAGTCAGCACTTCGGTGTTGACATGAATATCAATTACATGGTCATTTTTATAAATTTTCTGTTTACAAAACTTTGAATTTTTCGAAAAACTAAGGATTTTCATACCCCAGGAGTAGATTACCTTAGCCGTATTTGGCACAACTTTTTGGAATTTTGGGTCCTCAATGCTCTTCAACTTTGTATTTGTTTGGCTTTTGAACTATTTTGATCTGAGCGTCACTGATGAGTCTTATGTAGACGAAACGCGCGTCTGGCGTATAAAATTATAATCCTGGTACTTTTGATAACTATTAAATATTCTTTTGTCGTTATATATTCATAAATAAACTTAAATAAATATTTATAATAGACAGCAAATGTTTATTCATAACTTAGACAAAACTGGTTATATTTTACCCCTTATTACTTAATATGCTTAAATAAAATAATTATGGTAACAACACTAGGACTATTAGAAACTACTTATATATATTCACTTACATTTGTTACAATAGGGTCCTGTCCTTTCTTTTATACAACCTTCGGTACATACTGCATTATCTTTACTGCAAATACTTTTCAAACAGTGGTTATCTCTACATCCAAAAATACACGAACCATTTCCAGGGTAACATTGTTGCTCTATACAATATTCAGCACAGGATATACTGCAGTTACTTCCCCACATTTTTGTCTGACAACCTGATAGGAAAATATAATTTAAACAGATTAGTTTAAACAAAGCAACAGCAAAATAATTTAAAACCCTTAAAGTTTTTTTTCACGCTACTGACTTTGCAGTTTTTGCGTATTGAAAATTGAAAATGCAAGCGACTCTTTTCACATATAAATCGTACGATTAAAATCGATTGAAAGGTTATACTAAAATGTTCATAACGAGTAAACATAATTTTAAGATTCTTTGTGATAAGAGTCGCTAATTATTTCTTTGATGCTGGTCGTTTCATATCAAACTGTGTTTGAAACCCCCCTTTGTACATGATTAAACATTTAAGCAACTATTTAACTCATTTGCACCGAGCGTTTACATGAAAAAAAGTGAATTCAAGTAATTACTTTCTCTAATTCTTTGGCAATTTAAACCTTTCTGGGCCCATTGTATAAAAATAATTAATCAACGTGTGATTGCCAATGATCTCAGAAGATGATTGTCTGATTTTAAGGGTCATAACCTTTATCAGCTCACTGGATGGATCGAAATGTGCTAACAGGTAGTAGAGAAATTGACAACTCTGTGGAATGTGGAAGGCACTCGCCGGGGATTTTCGTTTATCAAAAATGAAATATATTTGATCATCATAAGAGAAACAGATTCTTACAAAGTTGCTCGTGGATTATCGGAATTTTCCAATCTCGATAGTTAAATTATCAATTTTAAAGTCCTCGCCGGGGCTCGGATAATTTAAGTTTCTCGATTGGATAAATCCGATAATCCCATGGTAATTATGTAAGAATCTATATATCTCAAATAAGAAAACACAGTGTTGAATAACTAAGTTTAAGTTTACACAACCGTTTCCCACTTATTTGGTAATAAGTATTATATCTAACCATTATTGACCTTTTAGAAAACGCTATAATTATTTATAAGTTCAAAAAAACAAAACAAAATAGGTTGACTTAATGATGCAGCGCTTGCCACCAACGGTACAACAAAATAATACTTTTGAAATGAACAATTGAAAAATGTTCATCTATTGATAAGTCAAGTTTAGAATTGGATATACCGTCTACATCAAATTTCAAGAAGGAATCCCATCTCGAACAAAACCCATCAAATTACCATAGCATTTTATTTAAAGAAAACAACAACAACAAAAACCCCAAAACCCCGCCACAAAAAAAAAAACAAACCAACAAAAAAACAAGACCAAATCGCATTTTTTAGATATGATAAACGATAAAGACAATGTATTGTTTCATATACATGATATATGTGACTTGCGTTGAGATTTTCAGGCTAATGGAGGTACCCGGGGAAAAAAATAGTTTTTTACATTTTCATGAAGTATACATAGATTCAAAGCACCCTGACAAGTTTTTTTACTTGATTCTTTAAAATAACATGTATGTTCACCTATTATATATTTTTTTTGGGGGGGGGGGGGGGAGTGAAGTCTTTTTTGTTTAATTAAAATGGAATTGTAGCTTTAACATGTTAAATAAGTAAATAACTGAAGAATTTTAATTCGGTTACCATTGCAACAATGTACCAGAATCTGCAATCAAAATAATAATGACTTTAACTTTTTTCTTTCTTTCGTAAGGAAAACTACATCAATGTTATGAAAGTGATTAATAAACCAGCAAGGAGTTCTGTATTATTTAATATGCTTTCTAATGTTCATCTATTATCTTATTGGTGAATACATATTGTACATGTATCTTGACAAAGATATTAAATCAAAGATCTTTTGATCACATACTAGTGAGATGTTTAGCTAGATATAGAACCAGGTTCCATCCACCATTTTCTCCATAAGGATATGCCTGTACTAAGTCAGGAATATGACAGTTGTTTTTCATTCGTTAGATGTGTTTGTTTGTTTTGCTCACACATTGTTGTCAATATAATGGAATTCATTGCGACTGTCATACAATTTAGTGGTTTAGCTAGCTATAAAAACAGGTTTAATCCACTATTTCCTACAGAAGGAAATGACTTTACGAAGTCAGAAATATGACAGTTGTTTTCCATTCATTAGATGTGTTTGTTTGTTTGTTTTGCCCACACATTGCTGTCAATATAATGGAATTCATTGCGACTGTCATATATATGAGAGGTCAAGCTAGCTATAAAACCAGGTTTAATTTACCATTTTTTACATAAGGAAATGCCTGTACCAAGTCAGGAATATGACAGTTGTTTAGTTGTTTTCCATTCGTTAAATGTGTTTGAGCTTTTGATTTTGCCATTTTATAAAGGACTTTCCGTTTTGAGTTTCCCTTGCAGTTCGGTATTTTTGTTATTTTATAAAATGTAGAGTAAGATGAAAAATCAAACAGAATGATCAATAATTTTAGGGCATGTAGGTGAAAGGGATGTGAGAAAACTTTCGACAACACATATATCATGTTTATGTAGTTCTTAAACAGTAACAGATAAAAAAAAAAATACGAATACACATGGGAAGAGCCCCTATTAGGGTTCTGATGGGCAGCTTGATTTACATGTACCGGCATATGTCCGTACATATGTTCATATTTTCCTGTACAATGTGCAAAAATGAGACATACTCCAAAAACGTGGCGTCCATGCTGCAATCTGATTCGGGAAAGTTATAATTTTCAGTACTTTATTTTCTAAATAATATGTAGCAAAGATGATATAATTCAAACTATTTTGTATGATCGAAATCATATTTGTAATTCAGGAGAAAGTGATTTACGCATGAAATTTTAAAGAAAAATTGTGTGAAATTAGAATGCGATTTAAACCTAAATTAGTAATTGAAAATAAAAAATCTACTTGTATTGTATATCTTAACATAAAATTCAAATTTCCTCAATTTATGCAAAAATGAAACTTCATTTTACCCCATGATATAATTGGACATTCAATAACACATGCCCCTATTACGTTACATAACTTTCATCGAGGTTTTTACATTATGACGTTTACCGCCATAAGCCTGGAAATGTAATGGCGGGTCACAAATATTGATTTAGAATATTTTAATATATATTTTTGTTAAAATACAATTTGGATTTTCTTGTTAGACCTTTGCGAATTGAACAATGTATATTATACATCTTATTTATTTATCATGTTTATGTTAAGCAGTAGTTGACACAATTTTCGATTAAAACATTTATTCAGGGATGGTAAATATTAAAAGATTTTAAAACAAAACAAGCCAAAAAAGAGGAATGGGTTCTGTAAAAACAACTGAAAATGAAACATAGTTGTAAACGAAATATAAAAAGCACTTTTATAGGCATTAACGCAAACTAACCATAAATGGCAACGTAACACAATTCAACAATCGGTCGGTAACTGTAACTTATATTCATATATGTTTCCATAGATCCTGTAGGGTCGTAATAAATAACATATTGTCCAAATTGATTACAAGAAATCGTCTGCGCAATGTTTGGAAGACCTGGGTCAGGATCTGCATAACAGAGATAACCATCAGGTGGAATAGTTGATGTGTTGGTTATATATAATTTAAATCCGTCCATTCTAATAGCATCTGCAATAAAATAATTTATGTATATCATAATGGTTTTCTTCTTACATAATTTCGTGCAAAAAGTGACAACACGGTACCTCGGTCAATTCATGATCATATGTATTTAGCTTAGAAGCATTATATATGGAGTGATTTGTAATTCAGATAATATCACTTCCGCAGACTATAATATATACTAGAATCGTTTCCTGTTTAAGGTGTGTGAATGATAACTTGCGCTTAGTTAAAAGCCATTTATCGTCATGATGAAACACTCTACATTTCTTCTTCCATGCACCTTTGTGCTTATCTGTATTTTGATAATATAGTAATGTTTGTTAAGACGCAAATTGCAATTATGTTGAATATAGTTTTTGTACATTGTATGGAGCAAAGAAGACCCTAACAATATGAATTAAATTCACACGGTAGGAAAAAAATACACGAAGGAAACACTCAGTGTAATAAACAGAAGTAATATATATATATGTGAAACAGATATAGATTTTTTATTTTAAAGTGTTATTTTAAGCATATACTATTATTCATTTCTGCGCAGTGAATCTGTTAAAAGGACTCCGGGTCGAATATGTTATTGCTTAATTGTTTTCTGTATCAATAACGCACTCATTTGACCAAATATAAAAAAAAAACCAATTCAAATTCAATACACATCGAATTCGTGTTGAAAGTACATGTATTGGAGGAAAACATTTAGAAAACTGAAGAGAGTAATACAATATAGATATTTCATTATTTGAATTTCATGGTTTATATCAAGTAATCTAACATTTAATACTCATGTTATGCATGTTATCAGAAGATATTTATAAATGGCAATATTTGATTTCCATGTTTGAAAAAAATGTCGACCTTCTTAATATGTATAACATGTACTAGTATAATTAACAAAAAAATGATTTTGTTATCTATAAACTTCAAACTAAAATAGTATATCTTATGTAAAACTTACTATTGTTGAGTCCATTTATGTATCGTAGGATTAAAGGATTCAAAGTAGGCTACATGTACAAGAATTGCTATTCTGATTGTTGTGACTTTGTCAAAAGTTATGTTTCTTTTTTGAACGCGTATACAAAATAGTGGTATTGGTGTGTATATGTTCATATTTCTTGTCAAGAGATAATTTGCCCTTTGTCATCTTAATCATAGCTTTTTAACGTTTAGTTTTAATCACACTTTTCATCGACTTGGCCTTATGTTTTGCTAGATTTAACCATTTCTGAGCTTCAACGACAGTGCTTTGCCAAAATTCCAGCTTACCACTTCAGAAAGAAATATGATAAAATTGTATTTAACATGTTAGAGATTTCCAATTAAATGACATACGTACGTAACTCGACGTACGAACATAATGGGACTGGTTATTGCCAACCATTGAATTTGGTTAAAAACGTCTCTCAAATTTAAACCAAGTATTCCAAGACTATTGAAACCATATACACTATAATTTTCGTCCATAGCACATAATTTTTACGGAATATAAAATGAAAGAAATCAGGTATTTTTTATATATCACGTGTTTTTTTTAGATTTCCCTCTGAATTTTGTCTGACATAAGATCATGTAGAGACACGTATCCCTTGCTTATTATACGATCGATTTAAGTTTTGATAATGACACTTATTTGTCAATACATATTGCAGATGAACGCTCCATTATTCTATATTTATAATGATCATTTGTTTCGTTATCCGATGTTCTTTTTTCTTTCTTAGTTCATTTAATTATATTTTATGGGGAAAAGATGTTTTCGAAGGATATTTTGCTGACAAGTTCGGAAATGTCGAAATCATTGTTTGTCTGGCTTTGTCTAGGATTGATTAAAGTTGAAAATTGGAATAAAGCTATCGCTTCCAATTCATTTCTTAGTTAAAAGTATTTTCCATTTATTATAAAATTTATAAATATAAATTCCCTTATATATGTTGTATTTAAGAAGGTGTACTCGGTTAATGATTGTCTGTGTTGTCTTGTTTAACGGAAATGACAGTTAATAATGCTATACGAGTTCAAATACAAAAGACAATTCCAGGCAAAATATATATATCCCTTGAAGTGCCTTCACTTATAGTATTTTATTCATACATATATTGCGATGCGCAATGCAGTCCAAACGCACGAACATATTTTCCTTTTCAGTGATTTTATTCCCAATGTAGTGTAGAAGATCACAACTTTGCAAAACGCAAAAATATAAGTATAACAGGATGTTGGACAATAAGTGTTCATTGCATATGTAGTTTGAATATGCATATTCAGAACGAGAAGATGAATATGAACCCGACTAGAACTACAACCTGGTAAAAAATTGTTAGCATGCTAGTTCACAAGGTCAGCAGGATGACAGGAGACTCTACCCTGACACATAATTCTGACACCGTACTATAAATCTTGGTCTTACTCATGTACCGTATATCGCGTTCTTAGCAGAGAGGCAGCCAATCTTTGATTTGAACCATCCGAGGATCTAACCCATGACCTCCCGCATCCGAGGCGAGTAAGATATTACAAGACCACAGAGGCGGTTGTGAATATTGAAGATACACATACATGTACATGTATATTCAAAACATTAGATACAAGAATATGTGGCAGTAAGACACCGTGCCCCCTGACATTATCACATTTCCATTATCAAAAAACCACTTAATTCGGGTAAAACCCTTATTTGGTATATAATTTTAAAAGTTTTTAAATTGGGACGGGACGGTTGAACGGACGGACAAACAGACAAGAAAATATAACAAACCCTTGGTATCATAAGTTGGTAATAGAAATGAAAGAATCTTACTCAACAAAACTACAATAAAAAATTCCATACATGTCCGTTTTTCAGACGTTGTTGTTTAAGTTGCATTCCAAACATTTCACAAAAGCAATTTGTGAGCAATGATGTAAAATTATACACATGCATCTTTAAAAAGAAAAGAAGGAAAAAAAGAAAATATTGATTTGATAAAGTGTAATCATGTTTTCCTTGAAGATGCATTCCAATAAATTCCATATTCCATTTTCTAAAATTCTATGGAAAGAAGACAAAGTGCTATCAGATAGATATATCAGTGAACTGAATTTTTGCCTCGAACAAAATTATCTTGAAATAAATTATAGAATTATGCTAACAAAAAAATTAGTCGTGTTCACCTTTTACATTCCGATGTGTTTGAAACTCTTGTTTTAACTTTATAACTTATAAATAAAAAATGAGAATTTCATCTCGCTTCAAATTTCATTATTTTTGTTATTTCAAACTTAATTTTAATTTTAGTGGTTCTAAAAAATGTTCATTTAAGAACGAAATATATGGGTCAAATGAAATGACCAAGTAATGACCGGTGCATTTCATTCCGGTAACTGGAATAATTATTCCCCTAAAAGGTTGTTGTCAATAAAATCTTCCAAAATTTGATAACAAAATATGTAAAGATTAAAAATAGCAGATTGGGTTAATATTTGAATAACATCTATTCCAGCAAAACTGAAATCCTGTATTCTCTGCTCCCCTCAGTCACGCATTAGGCCGAGATACGCTCAGATACTTTGGTTATGTAGAGTATTGTCATTTTAGTGGAAATCTCTATTAGATTAGAGATTTCCAATAAAATGACATACGTACGTAACTCGACGTACGGACCTAATGGGACTGGTTATTGCCAACCATATTGAATTTGATTAAATACGTCGCTCAAGTTCAAACAAAGTATTCCAAGACTTTCAAATCACACACTGGAATTTTCGTCCATATAAAATAATTTTATCATGACGAAAAATGATAGAAATCTTGCATTTTTATTCATCCCGCCTTTATTTTAACTGACATAAGATAACGTCTAAACACACGTATCCCATGCCATACGTACGATTTGAGTTATCTTTCATGGTTTTGATCATGACAGTTATTTTTCAATATACTTTGTAGATGAGCGTCCAAATATACCTTATTCTGTCTTTCTTTATAGTTTATCTATTTTTTTTATTTAATTTTGTTTCGGGGAAAATATGTATGAGGATATTTTTCTGACAATTTCAGAAATATCGGAACCAGTTTGTCAGTTTTTCTTTATAAAAGCTGAAAATTAGGATAACACTTTGGCTTCCACTTAATTTCTAAACAAAAGTATTTTTCATTTATTATAAAATGTTTTGATAAAAAAATCCCTATATATGTTGTTTTTTAGACATGTTAGAATTAAGGTGTGTTTTTTTAGGGATTGTTCTGTATTAATTTGTTTAACGGGAATGCTATCGGAGTCCAAATACAAAAGACATTTCCAGGCAACTTTTTTTATATCCCTTGAAGTAAATTAACTTATACTATTTTATCCATTTTATTGATAAACAATTAAAAGGGGGTCACCGAATTCATTTTACTGAATAAATCATTAACGGAAATGTGTAAGGTAAGTAACATTGAACAACATAATATAATATGATTTCGTTGCCAAATATGGATCCAGGATTTTGAAAAGGGGGGAAATAGGCAATGTTAGATGTGGAACAAAGAATAGAAGTATTAATATGATGTAGGGCCATATATATAAGTGTTTGTTGCATATGTATTTTACATATGCATATTTAGGATGGGAAGATGAATATGAACCAGACTTTGTATTAGACCGCAGGAAGACATGTCATCCTACCTGGACACATGATTTTGACCCCTGACCGACCAATCTTTCCTCTAACTCCTAAAAATTGCGTGCTTGGCAGAGAGGTAGCCAATTTTCGATTTGAAACGGGCGAATATCGAGCCCAAGACTTCCCTAACTCGAATAGTGATGAAGCTGTCATTGACGCAATGAGGCAAGCGCCTCACCAAATTTTTGACTATTAAAAAAGAGAGATAAAGAGAATTATATACCATGTACGTCATAGGATAAAGTATACTGAGTGACGACGGTTTAAAACGTTGACTGCTTCACTCTTTACTCACTCATTCCTCATTATTAACGTCTTGAAAACTTTATTTCATAAAATGAACAAAGTAGATACAAATATCATTTTTAAGTAACAGACAAAGTACACCTCGCAAAAAACTGATTCAAACAGGAGGTCATAACTGTGAAACTGATATGATTCTTGATTTTTGTTTTGACAACGAACTTGATACTTTTGGTGAACAAGGTTTTCAACAGACAATTGGCATTTCTACATTTTATGTAGTACTCTTCTACCTTGGTTAAGATAAGGAAGACTTCATAGTTCACCAAGTTATTATCATCCATACATTTTGACAAGGCTAAACGTATAAAGTTAAAAGACATAGTGGATGTTAAACTCCCAAATCTGTACAAAGCATTTTAGAGTTCATACATATAATTCTTTCAATTATTTTTATTTTGATCCGGTCCTGTCTAACTGAATACTGAGAATTAAATCTTTAACCAGCATTTCATTGACATTTATTGATTTATTGCACACTAAAAATATTATTTCATGATAAAATTCCACAGATTTGGATTTTTCATAGACATGATCGTTTCCAGTGTGTGACCTATCAAGAGTATGATTATCTACATCTTTTTGCGATTCATATTTTAAATTAACCGTCCACTCCCTATTGGCATTGACGTCTTTTAACCAAGGTGAGGCTTTGACTGCCAAGATTCAAATCATTTGCCTCACCAGAAATAAAATTAAAATTACGGTACTGTCGATTGATTAATAGTTGGTTGTTTAACGTCCAGTGGCTACTATTGCATGCGTAATTAACGTGTAGATAGCGTGGCATTCTCTCTACAAGAGGCATCGGAATTAACGTCTCCACTTTGACCGGACGGGACTGCGTACTTGTACATTCCGCACAACCAAACGGACTCCCAACTTTGGAAATGATTTAACTGCCTATCGGAATAAAACGAATAGTGACCATATTTCCATTCCTCCGATTACCTTTGAGGGGTTACTGTCGAGGCGAGCGCGCCACCAAAGAGACAGTAATTAAAATGGAAGATACATAAGTTGGTCATAAAATTAAAATGATCATCCTACTTAACAAAACTTTAATCAAATATTCCGTACATGTCCGTTTTTAATCCGTATTTGTATTAGTTAAACGCCAAACATTTTAGTAAAAATTATTTTTATGAGCAATGACGTTAAATTATGCATACGATTGTACGGGCTCTTCCTAGAATCCATGCATCATTATAATTAAAGACAAAATATAAAAAAATAAATAAATGATTCAGTAAAGTGTAATCATATTTTTTCTTGAAGATGCGTAATAAATATATGGGTCAAGTGAAATTACGAAGTAATGATCGGTGCATTTGATTACCGGTAACCCTTGAAAGGTTGTTGTCAATGAAATTATACCAAATTAAATAACAAACTATTTAAAGAATCAAAAAAGTAGTTTGTGCTAATTTTTAAATAGCATCTATTCCAACAAAGTATGTGTCTTCAACGAGCCACAAATTCATGCAGTCTATACTCCCCTCCGTCATCCTTCAATGCAATGGGCCGCGATACGGTCAGATAGGTTGGTTATGTCGAGTAATGTCATTTTATTAGAAATCTGTATTAAGGATGACGTATATAGAAAACATAAACAAATTTTTCTTCAACATGTTGAGTGATTGCGCTATTTTAAAAAAAAATTCTTTTTTACATTTTTACTGGCTGGCAGATCTCTCCCAGCGACAAAAAGTGACATATATTTACCTTTATCTGTTTTTTTTAAGCATGCTTGTTTAGCATAACAAATATGATAACATAACATGAACACTATTGTCATGCTAATTACTGTTTAATTCCTTACTTGTTGTATATTTGTCAATACTTTGTAATATTTCCTACTTTTTTTCAAATTATGTATTAAAATAAATGACACATATGATCTTTAATAAATAGATAGGATATTGCCGTTATGATTATAACTGAATATTTATTGTATATTGTCGTGGTAATTAGATTGCAAATTAGGTTAAAAAAACAACAACGAAGGAATAGCTTTAACTGCAAATTTTTTAAGATCGAATGCTAATATAGGTTAAGCTCTTCCTTCTTTGCATGAATCACCCGCGTCGTCACGGGAACGTCACCGCCTTATGGTGTTTATATATCTCAACTTGTTCGATTCGGTTGTGTTTGTAACAACGTATTTGATTTTAACAAAAGAAATCTCTGTATTGCTGAAAAATTATACACCAGGGTTTTCGATATCACAAACTAGTCAAAATATTTACTAAATTTAATCATCGGTACAAGGACATCATTCGTAAATATAAATTAACATGCAGACATACGTTTCGGTATTTCACATCCAATCTTTTATGGTAATATTCTATACATAGCACAAAAATGTCGTCATTCACCGCAAAAGCTAACCAAACCTTTAAACAGACTTATTTAGAAAGGACATAGTTACGGTATTGTGGAATTAATATTGATTCACTCATAGGGTCTTTGCATCAGAAATAAACACAATAATTCTTAAACCAGTTGTTTGCATGATACGGGTTGTGTTCTTTTCATATATTTTATGATGATATGATACTAAACCCCTAACGGGAGGGATATTGCTTGATTTTCATATGATGAAGTTCAATTGTGGTCTGGAGCTGGCATGTCAGTAACTGCTAGTAGTCCTTTGTTAATTTATGTATCATTGTCATTTTGCTTAATTTCTTTTGCAACTATTCTGACATCGGACTCGTACTTCTTTTAAATTGAGTTTTACTGTTCGTATTGTTATGTGTTTGTTTATTCTACATTGGCTAGAGATATAAGGGGAGGGTTGAGATCTCACAAAACATACAACATGTTTGATTGTACCTGTAGAAAACTTATTTCCAACGGGATAGCACATCCTCATTTTACGGAAATGTTGTTAACCGTGCCCGGAAATATAGAAATGATCCTGGTAAACTTATCATTCCTTTAAATAAACTTATTCTAAAAGTTACCAATTCAACACTGTAATAAGATCATTGAATATTGTTTTTATTGGTATAAATATTGATTTTGTTATCAGTAAATTAAAAGCAAACTAAATATTACCTAGTATGTTATATACATATACACATTCATGGATCTACAATCTGTCAATACCTGTATCTTGGCATTGCACAAGGTCATGGTTTTCTCTGACTGTTTATGACGTCTTAACACTAAATCCATTGGATGTTGGATGTGTACGGTTTGATAATTTAGTCTAAGATGCATTTTTTTATTAGTTGTTAGTGGCTTTGAACTAGCTGTCAGTTAATTTCGAGTACTCTCGGATCTGTTCCTAGTGTCTTTTTGTTGTTGGGATGTACAAGTACCCGGCCACGTCCACTTGTATTTTTGTCCATCTGATGAGTTAAGCCTTTTTCAACTGATTTGTATAGTTCGTTCGTATGTTGTACTGTTATACCACTGTCCCAGGTTAGGGGTAGGGTTGGGATCCCGCTGACATGTTTAACCCCGCCACATTAAGTATGTATGTGCCTGTCCCAAGTCAGGAGCCTGTAATTCAGTGGTTGTCGTTTGTTTATGTGTTACATATTTGTTTTTCGTTCATTTTTTTATATGAATAAGGTTGTTAGTTTTCGTTTGAATTGTTTTACATTGTCATTTCGGGGCCTTTTATAGCTGACTAAGCGGTATGGGCTTTGCTCATTGTTGAAGGCCGTACGGTGACCTATAGTTGTTAATTTCTGTGTCATTTTGGTCTCTTATGGAGAGTTGTCTCATTGGCAATCATACCACATCTTCTTTTTTATATTAACCCCGCCGCATTTTTGCACCTGTCCCAAGTCAGGAGCCTCTGGTCTTTGTTAGTCTTGTATGTGTTTTTAATTTTAGTTCATTAATATGTTTCGGAGTTAACTGTGACGTTCATTTTCACTAAACTAGTACATATTTTTGTTTAGGGGCCAGGTGAAGCCCACCTCCGGGTGCGGGATTTTCTCGCTATGTTTAAGATCCATTGGTAGTCTTGGGCTGTTTTCTGCTCTTTGGTCGGGTTGTTGTCTCTTTGACACATTCCCCATTTCCATTCTCAATTTTATGAATGATGGTTTTCAATTCACTTCATCTTTATCACAGTTACCAGTGATTGAATAAAATCGTAGAAAAGTTCCTAGAAATCGTTAATATCCCATCAAAATTGAAATAAAATATGAAATTAAGTCTGCCGACAATGAGGGTTGGTAAAGAACCAAACTTAACAACAAAAGAGATGATGTCAGCTTCCCAATTGTCTACTTTTCATTTATATGTAGCATTATTCAAACAGCGCCTGCAAGTCGCAACCACAATCCCGACGGCTTTTACCATATTTGATGTAACCATGTTAGATTTATGTGTGAGTTCGTACTAACTTGAGCAACGCGACGTGTGCAACAAGTGGAGCAGGATCTACTTAAGGGGGCTCCGGGGTATATTTTTTTATAAATGAGCTTTATCATATACTTAACAGAAAAATGAAATAAAAAAATGGGGTCACCGTTCATTTAAGCTCACAATCTGCCTCCGGAAAAGCATACATTTTTGTTAATGTCCTTTTTTTCTGTTGAGATAATAGGAGAAATAGAGGTAATATCGAAATAAAAAAATAACCTAATTACAGAAATCGCTTAAATTTTACAATTATTTAGTTTATGTACAGCTTATTTGAAAACAATAATAAAAAATATAGGTCACCGATGAGTTAAAACAGATATTTCAAATTTAATGCCAAAAAATGGCGATAATGTGGAGCTTTTTCAATGATATAAACATTTTAAAAGTCATCTGGGGCCAAACCGAATCGTTTTTTTGGGTTGATTTTTGTACCATATCATAAAGTAACAACTAACAGTGTGATAAATACAATTTGTAATGAAAAAATAAAGGTTTCATTTTTTGCATAACTTTTTGTACCCACTAGCCACCCCCAAACCTGGATAATGGTGGGGATCCTGTTGCTCAGTCTGTAGTTTTTTGTGTTCTGTTTATTATACTGCAGGTTTTCGTTTGGTAGTTTTTTTGTTTTTTCAATGGCGTTGTCAGTTTCATACACTTATGAGTGTTAATATCCTTTTGGTATCTTCCGCCTCTCTTCTATTGGACACGAATTAACTAAGCCGTGTACAACAGTCCATATAGTGTCGAATCATCTTTTGTATAGTACAATGTTTGACGTACGATGATGCTTTCGACTTTTAAAATTACATTGTAATTATAGTTTTTATTACGTAATTTAAAAAAAACAATAAGCTATGTACTTAACTCTCGGGCATGTTGCCTCTTGACTAAAGTATAAAATATTTTTGACAAATGCTTTGTAACCAGTTATAAATGATTGGGCAAAATGAGTGAATTAAATTATTTTGGTTTTTCAAGGGTTTGTCAAAAATGTTATAGCTCAATGACTTATTTTTAAAATTTGATATTCAAAATCCGGACCATTAGGGAACTTAAAAGGAGTAGGTCCGGTAGGGGCCGATTTTGGCCTCAAATTTCAGGTTCATCGAACGAAAGATTTTGGACACTTTTTAAACACTTAAGTGTCTATTTAAATTGATTCAATTAGTTTATGTTAAATATTTTAACTGATTTAGTCATTAAAAACGCTCCGATTCAAGCTTAAATATGAAAAATCTATCAAATATGCCAAAAGAGTCACTTTTCAGTTGTGTTTTGTCAAAAATGAAAGTGACCGCATCCGTGTTCATCCTCAACCTTTATATATGTTATGTATTATCATCAAATACAACTTTCATTTCAATATTATGAATGAACACGAATGCGGCCACTTTCATTTTAGACGGAAATCGTCTAAAATTTAACTAAAATGCTCAAATTGTGAAGATTTCAGTAATTTAGCATGACTTAAAGATGCTAGTACCCGATATATGTGCATTGTATTGTCAAAAACAGCCCATATTTATGTAGCAGAAGCATTTTACTTTCCACTGAATAGCTAAAAGATTACATTTTCATACTTTTGTAAAACTGCTATATTTTGGTGCCAAAAAGGGGTCTTACTGAACCTACTCCTTTGCATGTTATATGCATGCTTTCATAACTTTATATTATAAATCAATAGTGTATACTTACAGTCTTCCCTGTAGTATATTTCTATGTTTGTAATATATGCAATTCTGAAAGAAATTTCCCACATCCACCATGCAGGTTGATCATTATCGTCTATAGATTTTGTGTGTACACAATTTTCAAAAGCAAATTTATTTGATATAGGAGGTTGTATAGCATTTTCTGGTTTAATTGTTTTATTATTAAACACAGAACTCATAGAAGCCTTGCCATATTTTGTGAGGTTTTCTGTAAATGAAAAGGCACAAATTAACGAATGAAATGCCAGCAAAATGCATGTATCTGTCTTGCTTGCAATGTTATAATAAACTTATAAAAATAGTCGTGTGAGTACAACTGACATATATGCTAGCATGTTTTACTACTATTTAAGAAATTAAAAGACATGCCTGAAATGAAATGTCAAACAAACCTGGCTTTTTCAAACGAAACTCTGAACTGCGATGCTGAAGGCAACGAAATTGCCATTTCTCATTTAATTGCATTGAAATATACCATACACAAATGATATATGTTGTTATGTTATTGATAAAAAGGACAACTAACACCCGTGTAGGCATATTAATTTCTGTAGGATTTTGTATTTGATAAAGAAAAGAGCTTAGTAAGCACACTTTTCAGCATACCCAAATTAGGTTGACCACTGTTGTATGTTGACAATTAGATGTAAAATGGTTCTTTATTTGGAAGTTGACAATTAGATGTAAAATGTTTCTTTATTTGGAAGTTGACAATTAGATGTAAAATGTTTCTTTATTTGGAAATTGACACTATGGCATGAACAAAACATCTCGTTTCATATTGAAATGGTTGTAGTTAGTTATTAAGGCGAACGCATACAAATGTTTAAGTGTTATTATTTAATTCTAATTTTAAGAGAAATGTAAATATGAAGACGACTACATGAAGTAAATAAGCAATACACAATGATCATATGATTGCATTGACAATACAAGTTTCTGATTAAATGTGTACATTTTACATCTAGATGCATAAAAAAACCGCGTATCAGTGAGAGTCATGTATTGTATTCGCGCTCTGATAAGGAATTGATCCAAAATAAAAAAAAATGTCATTGCGCTTATATTATGAATACTAGAACACACCCGCGAAATCGCGGGCATATATACAGCTTGTGAACTGTTGCAGGATGATTTTTTGTAAAAGATATTATGTATGGAGAATTACATAGAAGGTATACCTCCCTTTTTCCAAAGTCCGATATTTGTTTCCTTTCTGTTAAATTCAATTAGATTCGTGTTTCTGGCCCTACGACCACAATTATTCCTCTCCTTTGCTACGCTACAATGCTTCTTTTGGTAAAAGTCAAATCAAATTAAAAATTTGCACCGTTTCAAACATGAAATAAATGTAACTGCTTATATATCTATTAGTCTAAAAAATATGCTTCTATGACAATTCATCAGTGCTATTTTTTTTTGAGAGCCTTATTAACATGCCAATTGTAGGATTTGAATCATGTATAAATGACTAATACCGACTAATGCTAATTTGAGGGGTTGTCGATCGGAGGGGTCCTGATCCCGAAATCCCGGGCTTAAAACCATGAAACTGAGATGCAGAATTTAAAGAAATTCATATCCCGAAATCGAAAAATATATTCCAGGATCCCGTAAGGATCCATCCTCAAATACCGAGCTTGAAAACACCCGATCCCGACGCCCCGAATAAGGTCCTGCCTCCCTCTAATCTCTACCTTACTTTCATTTTTGCCAAATCACTATTTTCCCTTTTAACAATAAATTTTTATGCCCCAATTATGGGCATTATGTTTTCTAGTCTGCATCCGTGCGTTCGTTTGTTCGGTCGTCCGTCCGTCTGTCTGTCCCACTTCAGGTAAAAGTTTTTGGTCGAGGTAGTTTTAGATGAAGTTGAGCATGTTTTACTTATTTTAATATATAAAACATCATAATATAGGCTATGCCTGTGTCGTTATTTGCGTGACGATAAGTGATTGAATGACAATAAAACATGATAATATGGGCTATGCCTGTGTCGTTCTTTACGTGACGATAAGTGAATGACAAAAATGATTGTGTTTATTTTCACACGGCCTGGGTCGTTGCTTACACTTGGGACAACATATAACGATCAGGCAATGTTAAAATGGTTTGCATGAATCTTAAATAAAACATGATAATATAGACTATGCCTGTGTGGTTATTTACGTGACAAATAAAACATGATAATTTAGGCTATGCCTGTATCGTTATTTACGTGACGATAAGTGTGAAAATGGCTTGCACTTGGGACAACATATAACGATTCAGGCAATGTGAAAATGGCTTGCATGAATCTTAAATAAAACATGATAATATAGACTATGACTGTGTCGTTATTTACGTGACGATAAGTGAATGACAAAAATGATTGTGTTATTTTCACACAGCCTGGGTCGTTGCTTACACTTGGGACAATGAATAACAAAAATGATTGTGTTTATTTTCACACAGCCTGGGTCGTTGCTTACACTTGGGACAACATTCTTATATAACGATTCAGGCAATGAATCTTAAATAAAACATGATAATATAGGGTACATGTATGTCATGTGTAATGTAAAAACTTCTGGAAATATAAACGGAAGAGGAAGTTGTCTATGAATAAAAGCCGGAGTGATGACGGACATATATCCGGACTTCATTTTTTCCGTTTTTCTCCCAAAATAACCGAAACTGAATAATCATAAGAATGGATGACAAATGCGACTATGCATGGTATCTATAGGACATATAGTCACAATGATCAATTTATTGTGGAAGGAGGAGAAGCGACACCAAAAATGAGGTCTTCTCGTTTAATAGTATAGATAGGCGTGTCGAAAACGGACTCGGCGAAGGTTTCACAAAAACAAGCTACATATTTGTTATATTGTTCAAAGGTACACTGTTATATATGTATCAATTACTCAATATGCGTTGTTCGTCTACATAAGACTCATCAGTTGAGTTGATTTCAAAACAGTTGAAAAACCAAATGATATACGGTGTTGAAGGGCATTAAAATCCGAGCATTTTGATAAAAGATATACCTCTTATAAAACAATAACAGTATTTACTAGAGAAATGCTTACAAACAATTCCAAATGAAAACAATATGTATTTATAATCAAACTAGTGGGAAACTTCAAATTGTTTTATGTTACAGCTTCTACGTTACACGGAGCCCTTCTAATGCATGTATTGTAAAATGGCCAATTATTCATAATGGAATATTTCTTATCTTTATATAGCTCTTCAACTGTTTCGGTTTTTATATATCTTTGGCTTTTAGTGTTCGGCTTTTGGCGTTCCTGATGGATGTAGGTCCAGAAAAGTGCTTTGGACGCATGACATTTATAACTTGTTGTTTTCATTTTTTTTTTATGAATGATGCCAATGCAACTGTAGGCTTGCATTTGAATTAGAATTATACAACCGGTATATGAAACTAATATTAATTATTTTTTAATAAACATTCGAGACAGATGGCTGCTCCTCACTCCTTTTTAGAAATGTCTTCTTCCAATCCAGATTCGCTGCTTTGACTAATGTCATACCTAGCTGATTACCAATGTCTTGAAATGTTTATTTACCTATGTTACATGCAACGTTTAAACTAATTAAAATTTAGAATAG
This sequence comes from Mytilus galloprovincialis, assembly GCF_965363235.1. NCBI lineage: Eukaryota > Metazoa > Mollusca > Bivalvia > Mytilida > Mytilidae > Mytilus > Mytilus galloprovincialis. The sequence goes on along the minus strand of NC_134838.1, from coordinate 61,590,222 downwards.
TTTTTGGACTTAACCTTTTTTTGAAAAATCAAAAAACTAAATTTCAAAAGTTGGAAGCAATATTTGATCTTTTTGGTCAAACTTCCAATAAAAACATACTAATGTGATCAAGAAATTTCGAACTACACGTAACTATAATAACGAATGTTTACGTGGAACGTCGCACTTGTTATGCATGTAATGTGAAATGCATGATGTTTTATGATGGAAATTATTTTCTAATAATATTCAGTTGACAAGCCTTAAATGACTTACCCTGTGCCGTAACCGTCAACACAACAGTAATGTAAATAGGTAACACTAAGAACATATTTATCTATTTTGTATCTAAGTATTTATTCCACTATTTCTACGTCCTGAAATATTTCAAACTACAAATGTGAAGAATGTATATGTATTAAAAACTTTGGAAAATATACGGTAACACTCATCTCCACAAGGCCGATTTTGCACGATTAGTTAGCTCATTTTTTTATTTTGTAGTTAGCGTGTGCTTGAAATTTTTTTTTTGCCAGTGCTTTGTGGAATAAGGTGAACCTCATTTCGTCATTATCAAATTTACGAATAGAAATATTTTTTTGTTTTGTTTTAATGGGAGTTTTTTTTTCTTTCCAAGTTTCGAACAAATCAAAAAAGAGTTTAATGCTAACAGAGATCTGAGGTTAAGCTGTTAACATCTTATTAACTGTAACTCCATACAAAACCAAAACAATTATACTCCGCCCTTGTTATGACATGATCTTTAAATTGAGTGACATCAGATAATGTCAATCAAGTTTACTCTAGTGACGTGACATAATCCAGACATGATATACACATATGAACATTAACGGTCTTACAATATGCCAATACCTGCATGTTTGCACTGCACAAGGTCAGTTTTTCTCTGACTGTTAATGACGTCTTTACACTAAATCAATTGGATGTTGAATGTGTACCGATTAATATTGTAGCCTTATATATATGCGTTTGTATCATTTGCTGTTGTTCTTGGCTTTTAACTAGCTTTCAGTAACTTCGAGTACACTAATATCTGTAATTCGTGTATGTGCCAGTCCCAAGTCCGGTGTAATTCATTGGTTGTCGTTTGATACTGTTTATTAGTTTTTTATTTTTTGTTTTGTACATTAATCAGGCAATTAGTTTCCTCGTTTGAATTGTTTTACATTTGTCATTTTGGGAATTATACTTGTGTCTCTCGTTGGCAATCATTCCAAAGCTCCTTATGTTTATATGAAAATTTAATCGGAAGTAAAAAAAAGTGCGTAGAAAAAATGACTAAAATGTTTAAATGTTTCGATCATTCGATATCACATTATTTGTTCAGCAAACATAATGAAATTGAGAATGGAAATGGGGAATGTGCCAAAGAGACAACAACCCGACCATAGAAAAAAACAACAGCAGAAGTTCACCAACAGGTCTTCAATGTAGCGAGAAATTCCCGCACCCTGAGGCGTCCTTCAACTGGCCCCTAAACAAATACATACTAGTTCAGTGATAATGAACGCCATACTAATTTCCAAATTGTACACAAGAAACTAAAATTAAAATAATACAAGACTAACAAAAGCCAGAGGCTCGGCTCCTGACTTGGGACAGGCGCAAAAATGCGGCGGGGTTAAACATGTTTGTGAGGTCTCAACCCTCCCCCTTTACCTCTAGCCAATGTAGAAAAGTAAACGCATAACAATACGCACATTAAAAGTCAGTTCAAGAGAAGTCCGAGTCTGATGTCAGAAGATGTAACCAAAGAAAATAAACAAAATGACAATAATACATAAATAACAACAGACTACTAGCAGTTAACTGACATGCCAGCTCCAGACTTCAATTAAACTGACTGAAAGATTATGATTTCATCATATGAACATCAGGCACAATCCTTCCCGTTAGGGGTTTAGTATCATACCATCATAACATATATGAGAAGAACATAACCCGTGTCATGCCAACAACTGGTTTTTGAATAAATGTGTTTAGTTCCGATGCAAAGACCCTATAAGTGAATCAATATTAACGCCAACATATGCAATCTTTAATGACCTGACAACAGTCTCGTAACTATATCCTTTCTTAATAAGTCTATTCAAAGGTTTTGTTAGTTTTTGAGGTGAATACTGACACCTTTGTGCTTTATAAAGAATATTTCCATAAAAAATTGGATGTGAAATACCTGAACGTATAAGACGTCTGCATGTTGAGCTATATTTACGAATGATGTCCTTATACCGATGATAAGATTTAGTAAATGTTTTGACTAGTTTGTGATATCGAAACCCCTGGTGTAATAATTTTTCAGAAATACATAAATTTCTCTCGCTAAAATCTAAAACATTGTTACATACACGAGCGAATCGTACAAGTTGAGATATGTAAACACCGTAAGATGGTGACAAGGAAACGTCACCATCTAAAAATGGATAATTAACGATAGGAAATGAAAAATCATCTCTTTTACCATAAATTTTAGTATTCAGCTTTCCCTTAGTGATATAGATATCAAGATCGAGGAAAGGGCAGTGGTCATTGTTAGTATTTAAAGTAAGTTCAACGGGATAAATTTCTTTAATATACATACTGAAGTCGTCATTATTGAGAGCCAAAATATCATCCAAATATCTAAAAGTATTATTAAATTTGTTTATTAGATGTTGTTTCGATGGGTCTTTGCTTATTTTTGTCCTAAATTGTAACTCATAGCAATACAAAACCAGGTCCCAAATAAGTGGTGCACAGTTAGTCCCCATTGGAATTCAAATAATCTGACGATATACGGAATCCCCAAAGCGAACAAAAATGTTATCTAGTAAAAATTCAAGGGCATATATAGTATCAAAGCATGTCTAATTGACATAGTTTTTTTGTTTATTGCTACTAAAAAATGACCTAAAAGAGTTTGAACATATATATTCACATTCTTACTTTTTAAATGCCCATTTAATTAGGTGTGTGGATTTTTTCTTAATGAGAATGTGAGGCAATGTGGTATACAGGGTAGAAAAATCAAAACTTTGAACAGATTTAAAATAACCAATATAAGCATGCAATTTATCAAGTACTTCCGTCGAATTCTTGACACCCCAAAAGTAATTAATTCCACTATTTTCGAAGGCCTTATTTGAACAATTTATTATCAGGTTTTTAATTGTACCAAGTGTGCTGGTAAGAAGAATAGACAATTTAGTAGTGGAACAATGGCTTGAAGACGAAATAAATCTATATTTGTAAGGTGTTTTGTGTAGCTTCGGAATTTGCAAAATAACTGGATTGACAAAAAAACAAAAATGTTCGTAAAATAGTTTGAAAATTATTTTTTTCTGTTTTAATTTGTCTTATAAACTTTAAAACATGAATTACAATATTTTGCAGGAGTAAATTGCTTCCAATTACCACGATAGATATACATCTTAATTCAACTAAAAACAGAAAGTTATTTAAAGTGAACTGCTAAACAGCTTTTATTTATCCAACTACTGTCCTAATGAATAATTTTTTTCTGTCATTGATCCGTTTCTGCGTGCAACTACATTAAAAATGGATCGAAATATAAACATTTAACGTAAAAAAAAAATATTATTTTATCAAAAACTACTATAACGGCTAAAATGATAATATAGTGTTAGGACAGCCAAAACAAAAAAAATCCCTAAATTATATTTGTTGACATGTAAAGGTAATAAATTTTGGGTCCAATGGAGGAAGTTTCTAATGTCTGAAATGAAGTAAAATAAATATTCCTTATAGACAAAGTCTATTTTGTTATAGGAAAATATGATTTACTGGATAAATGCATACGAAGTTAAGTCATACAATATGTACGCGTAAAAGATAAAAAGAATTCAAAGAAGTATTACGTCCGGACAAATGGTTGAATAAATACGTAATATATCATCAGCTATCGAAAAAAGACAACATGCTTTGATACTATTTATGCACTTGAATTTTTACTTGATAACATTTTTGTTCGCTTTGGAGATTCCGTATATCGTCAAGTTATTGGAATTCCAATGGGGACTAACTGTGCACCACTTATTGCGGACCTGTTTTTGTATTGTTATGAGTTACAATTTATGACTAAAATTAGCAAAGACCCATCAAAACAACATTTGATACAAAAATTTAACAACACTTTTAGATATTTGGATGATATATTGGCTCTTAATAATGACGACTTCAGTATGTATACTAAAGAAGTTTATCCTGTAGAACTTACTTTAAATAAAGCTAATGATAACAATGACCACTGCCCTTTCCTCGATCTTGATATCTATATCATAAACGGGAAGCTTAATACAAAAATTTATGATAAAAGAGATGATTTTTCATTTCCTATTGTTAATTATCCATTTTTAGATGGTGACGTTCCCTTGTCACCATCTTATGGTGTTTATATATCTCAACTTGTACGATTCGCTCGTGTATGTAACAATGTATTAGATTTTAGCGAGAGAAATTTATGTATTACTGAAAAATTATTACACCAGGGTTTTCGATATCACAAACTGGTCAAAACATTTACTAAATTTTATCACCGGTATAAGGAAATAATTCGTAAATATAACTCAACATGCAGACATCTTATACGTTCAGGTATTTCACATCCAAAATTTTATGGAAATATTCTTTATAAAGCACAAAAATGTCAGTATTCTCCTCAGAAACTAACAAAACCTTTAAATAGACTTATTAAAAGGGGATATAGTTACGATACTGTTGTCAGGTCATTAAAGATTGCATATTTTGGCTTTAACATTGATTCACTGATAGGGTCTTTGCATCGGAACTAAACACATTTATTTCTAAAAAAACAGTTGTTGGCATGACACGGGTTATGTTCTTCTCATATATTTTATGATAGTATGATACTAAACCCCTAACGGGAGGGATTGTACCTGATATTCATATGATGAAGACATAATCTTTCAATCAGTTTAATTGAGGTCTGGAGCTGGCATGTCAGTTAACTGCTACAGTAGTAGTCTGTTGTTATTTATGTATTATTGTCATTTTATTTATTTTCTTTTGTTACATCTTTTGACATCAGACTCGGACTTCTCTTGAACTGAATTTTAATGTGCGTATTGTTATTGTTTTACTTTTCTACATTGGCTAGAGGTATAGGGGGAGGGTTGAGATCTCATAAACATGTTTAACCCCGCCGCAATTTTGCGCCTGTCCCAAGTCAGGAGCCTCTGGCCTTTGTTAGTCTTGTATGATTTTAAATTTTAGTTTCTTGTGTATAATTCGGAGTTTAGTATGACGTCCATTATCACTGTACTATTATGCATATTTTAGGGGCCAGCTGAAGGACACCTACGGGTGCGGGAATTCTCGCTACATTGAAGACCCATTGGTTGCCTTCGGCTGTTGTTTGCTCTATGGTCGGGTGGTTGTCGCTTTGACATATTCACCATTTCCTTTCTCAATTTTATAATAGACATTAATATTTAGTCTTACATGCGTGATATTTTTTTAGTTGTTATTGGCTTTGACCTAGCTGTCAGTAACTGCAAGTTCTCTCAGATCTGTACTTGACTTTTTACTAGATAACATTTTTGTTCGCTATTGAGATTCAGTATATCGTCAAATTATCGGAATTCCAAAGGGAACTAACTCGGCACCACGTATTGCAGCCTGTTTCTGTATTGTTATGATTTATGACTAAAATCAGCAAAGACCCATCGAAACAACATCTGATACAAACATTTGATAACACTTTTAGATTTTTCGATGATATATAGGCTCTCATTAATGACAAGTTCAGTATGTACACTAAGGAGATTTATCCTGCTGAACTGACTTTAAATCAAGCTAATAATAACAATGAACAATGCCCTTTTCTGGATCTTGATATATATATCTTTAACGGAAAGCTTAATACCAAAATTTACGATAAAAGAGATAATTTTTCATTTCCTATTGTTAATTATCCATTTTTAGATGGTGACGTTCCCTTGTCACCATCTTATGGTGTTTATATATCTCAACTTGTTGGATTCGCTCGTGTATGTAACAACGTATTTGATTTAAACGAAAAAAATCTCTGTATAACTGAAAAATTATTACACCAGGGTTTTCACAAACTAAAAACAAAAACATTTACTTAATTTTAGCATCGGTACAAGGACGTCATTTGTAAATATAAATCAACATGCAGACATCTTATAAGTTCAGGTATTTCACATCCAATCTTTCTATACAAAGCACAAAAATTTTGTCATCCACCCTAAAAGCTAACAAAACCTTTAAACAGACTTATTCAGAAGGGATATAGTTACGATACTGTTGTCAGGTCATTAAAGATGGCATGTTTTGGAATTAATATTGATTCACTCATAGGGTCTTTGCATCGGAAATAAACACATTTATTCTAAAACCAGATGTTGGCATGATACGGGTTATGTTCTTCTCATATATTTTTGGATGGTATGATACTTAACCCCTAACGGGAAGGATTGTGCTTCATATGATGAAGACATTATCTTTCAATCAGTTTAACTGAGATCTGGAGCTGGCATGTCAGTAACTGTTAGAAGTCCTTTGTTAAATTATGTATCATTGTCATTTTGCTTAGTTTCTTCTTTTACTTATTCTGACATCGGACTCGGACTTCTTTTTAACCGAGTTTTACTGTGCGTATTGCTGTTTGTTTGGTTATTCTAAATATTGGCTAGAGGTTTACGGGAGGGTTGAGATCTCACAAAACATGTTTAACCCAGCTGCATGTTTGCGCCTGTCCCAAGTCAGGAGCTTTCTGTATATTATATTTATTATTTGTTTATTGTTTTGTACAGTTTGTTATTGTGTTGTGCTGTTGCACTACTGTACCTAGTTAGGGGAGGGTTGTGCGCCCGCCAAACATGTTTAACCCTGCCACATTCTGTATGTGCCTGTCCCAAAACAGGAGCCTGTAATTCAGTGGTTATCGTTTTTTTCTGTGTATCATATTTGTTTTGCGTTCATTATTTTTTACATAATTTAGTTTTTCTTGTTTGTATTGTTTTACAATTGTCATTTCGGGGCCTTTTATAGCTGACTATGCGGTATGGGTTTTGCTCATTGACGAAGGCCGTACGGTGACCTATAGTTGTTAATTTTTGTGTCATTTGGTCTCTTGTGGAGAGTTGTCTCATTGGCAATCATACCACATCTTCTTATCTTTAATAGATAATTGATATCACACAACTAGCACATATATATGCACATAGATTCGTAAATTGTGTGCCTAAATGTTGATTATAACAAATCAATAGCATTGTTGATAGTGAAAACAATCTGAAGATTTTGTATCAGTTATATTAAGTGGCATATTTTAGAATAATTTTGTTGAAATCTTATGCTTATATTCAGAAAGTCATATTTTGTGGCGCACGACGCCATTTTGCAAATAATGTTTGGAAGTATAACAACAAATAAGATACTTGACAAATGTCATGTGCTGATCTCATTTTTTCTCAGATTCACCTAAATGAACTATTGTTACTTACCTTTGAAAAGCTCTCTTTGACGAAGTGATATATTTTGTAGATTTTCGTCATTAATAAATTATTGTCACTTCGTGAGTACTACAAACGATGAAAAATAACACTAAACATTTCAAAGTTCTAGTGTCCACAAGTTGCAGACACTTTACCTTTTCTTAAATGTTCATATGCATTAATCCATATGATAAGCTTTGATTAATGATATGACGTTTTGAAATTACATTTTTGAAAGCATGGTATTTTGTTATTATCAGAAAATATTATTTTACCTTCTACAGCTATGTTTTAAGTTTAAGAGAATACTGAACTGCCATAAAATCCATAAAATTAATGTCAATAGTTATGAAATTTTGAAATGATTTATGAAACTTATCTTTCATCCGGTTTCAGGTGTGGTAGTTTTTAACTCTTCCTTCTTGATTTAACATAATGTGGGATTTCAATGAACATCATAATTTAATCCCAAAAAGCACTTTCATCACAGTACATAAGTTGTATTTTAAGTGAAAATAATAAATGAATATAAGAATCATCGTTATTTTCAAACACATTATAAGATAAAATCGATAAAGTTTTAGCTTTTAAACATATAATATTATTTTGAATTTTTCCAAAAATAATATACTCTATGAACATTGTATAAGCATTGGTATTATGACCCTTCACAAGCGTAATTTCGATATACAATGATTCATCTATTTGTATAATGTTAAAATTCTTACCGAAACAGAGATACCTTTTTTAAAAAGCTAAAAGTCAGTCCGTTTATCTAGTTAACTTTGGAAAAATTCCGTTGGTCGAGTAGACTTCGGTTTCGTAACGTGTCGAAATAGATAAAATGTGGGATTTAAAAGGTTTCGTCACTTCACAATATTTACGGAAAATAACTTTTGCAAATGAACTGATCGCTCTACAAAAGAGCTTCAATAATTTTTAATTACAGACAGTTATTACAGACAAAGTCATATGTACTTAATTTTCTATTTACAATCTAGTCATTTTTAAGTTGGGAAGAATTTTCATTGTAGGCATTTTTGTTGTATTTTTATTTCAGTATTCGCATCTGATATAGTGCATGTTTTGGGTTTTTCTCTTTGATTTATTTTAATTACCCTGCTGCATGAACAGCGCCTTAGAATAACTTTTATTTTTGTGTATAGGCACTCTATAATTTTCTTCATTATTATAATTATTTATTATTCTTTTCACATGCCAGATGTTCATTTGAGCGGAGATAATTTCTGTTAGTCGAATTCAAAATAATTTTATTTTCTATCTGTTTCAAAGGTAGCGCGTGGCAGTTATGAAATATATATATAATAATTAGAAACTTAAAACCTGTTAACAATCCTCTATTCCAGGCTCTCTAAAAATTAAGCTTTTAACTGTTAGGACTGTCATGTGCACATGTATGAAATCATTCTATTCAACAGATGTGATTTCTGATGTTTAATGTTGTAAAATATTCTGTTTTTGTGTATCCATGGAAGCATTTTATACCTATTTCAACATAGACTATAACTTGTATAAAATGTTACATTTGTCATCAACTAGAGAACCACAATAACATCGCCACATTCTTTAGTTGTCTGATTCATGTCAAGAGCCTTTACTAATGTGGTTGTTGTTTCTGCCATATTTGCTTTTCGTTAATTGATTTATCATAACTCAGACCGTTGGTTTTTCCGTTTGAATTGTTTCACAATATTGTTATTCGGCGTCCTTGTATCTGATTAATAGTTGTCTCATTGGTAAGCACATTTTATTATTATAACTTAGATAAGACTGAATTGGTTCGAAATTGTGCAACTTGTTTGAAACCCATTTACAGTTTAAAATAAACTTTCGATACAGCTTCTTCTCACCTTTTTTATCAGAATGTCAAACATGTACTGGTCTGAAAATTAGGTGTTACTGCTTTGACAAACATTAAACCATACAATTTTCAATAGTTACAAACAAAATTATGTTTTCTTTTTCTCATTTGCCTAGTGAGGTTCAACACTTAGAGTTTTGTTGGCATTGAAACAAGGACACAGGTTTCCCAAATGGGTTTCCTGATCGGCCACGGAACATCAGTTATTCAGTTATTCAAATACAAAAGGTTAACATGAGTTTATTTTTCTTGAACAATAAAGTTATTGAATTCACATTGTATAGTGTATAATATGTTTATACTGATCATTTGTCTTATGAAATCGGTAGCTCACAATATGCAGTACTCGAGCTAGTCAACAAAACTTCGAACCAATATGTTACGGTTTAGTTAAGTTTCAAATTAAAACAAATAAATGTGAATTATCTTATTGTTCAACGTTTCGAAACACGAACCTACGTAAATGTATTGAATTAAAAGTGCAATGAGTGACTTTTTTTACAAAAGAAAGCTACGTGTTTGTTTTTTTTTACATTGAATTGACAAGCCTTAAATGACTTACCTTGTGCTGCAACGGTCAACAAAATCGTTGTGTGAATAATCATTACCAAGAATATAACATCTGTTTTAGTTCTGAGTATAGATTCTATTAGCATGATTAGTTCTGTCCTAAAATATTTAAAATGAAAAATATTGGTTACTAACGAAAAATTACTTGGGTTTTCCCCCAAACAATGTCTGACATTTACAAACCTAAAGTTTTAAGTTCTGATGTGTCACAATCTTGTTACAATAATGCTTTTGAAGATATCCGTTTTAATGGCCACTCAATAATTCATATTTTAGCGAGAAACTAGATGGTCTACACCTTAAATTGATCTTTTCCTCGAAATAGACACAGATGACGACTTCAAACTAAAATCGATAACAACCGTGATGATTTCAGTTTTGTTTATTACCTTAATTTGTATTCATTAAATCGATATATGGGTTTTGAACACCGGTAATCTACTGTTGCATAAATACTCACCTCCGCAATGCAGATTTTGCAGGATACTTGAAAACATGGTCATTTGTTTTATATTTGTGTTCTTGAAATTCTTTTATGTCATTGCTTTTTTTTTGGAATAAAGTGTTAACCATTTCTTAATCAAAGTGTATATTTTGAATGACAGACATCTGTTTATGCATCTGCGTACAAATTAAAGAATGCGTTTAATATCACAAATGTCTGAGGTGTCGTGTTGCACAGACCTTTACTAACGGACACCGGAGACAATACCAAACAAAAATACTCATTCTTTGTGGTAATGTGATTTTTAAATTTTTTGACATCGGATATTGATTCAATATTGTAACGTACCGGGGTTTTCGAGTCAGGATACCGTTGCTACTTATTTGGGCCTCTGGTGAAGGAAGTAATAAAAAAAAGTTATTGGAAGTTCATATATTGTATTATTTTCTACTTCAGTAAAATGAAGTACAACAAAAACGGTGGTTCATAAAACAAAATATGTTAATATATAATGTATAAAATTGAGAATGGAAATGGGGAATGTTCCAAAGAGACAACAACCCGACCATAGAAAAAAACAACAGCAGAAGGTCACCAACAGGTCTTCAATGTAGCGAGAAATTCCCGCACCCGGAGGCGTCCTTCATCTGGTCCCTAAACAAATATATACTAGTTCAGTGATAATGAACGCCATACTAATTTCCAAATTGTACACAAGAAACTAAAATTAAAATAATACAAGACTAACAAAGGCCAGAGGCTCCTGACTTGGGACAGGCGCAAAAATGCGGCGGGGTTAAACATGTTTGTGAGATCTCAACCCTCCCCTTATACCTCTAGCCAATGTAGAAAAGTAAACGCATAACAATACGCACATTAAAATTCAGTTCAAGAGAAGTCTGAGTCTGATGTCAGAAGATGTAACCAAAGAAAATAAACAAAATGACAATAATACATAAATAACAACAGACTACTAGCGGTTAACTGACATGCCAGCTCCAGACTTCAATTAAACTGACTGAAAGATTATGATTTCATCATATGAACATCAGGCACAATCCTTCCCGTTAGGGGTTTAGTATCATACCATCATAACATATATGAGAAGAACATAACCCGTGTCATGTCAATAACTGGTTTTTGAATAAATGTGTTTAGTTGCGATGCAAAGACCCTATAAGTGAATCAATATTAACGCCAAAATATGCAATCTTTAATGACCTGACAACAGTATCGTAACTATATCCATTCTTAATAAGTCTATTCAAAGGTTTTGTTAGTTTTTGAGGTGAATACTAACACCTTTGTGCTTTATAAAGAATATTTCCATAAAAAAATGGATGTGAAATACCTGAACGTATAAGAAGTCTGCATGTTGAGCTATATTTACGAATGATGTCCTTATACCGATGACAAAATTTAGTAAATGTTTTGACCAGTTTGTGATATCGAAAACCCTGGTGTAATAATTTTTCAGTAATACATAAATTTCTCTCGTTAAAATCTAAAACATTGTTACATACCCGAGCGAATCGTACAAGTTGAGATATATAAACACCGTAAGATGGTGACAAGGGAACGTCACCATCTAAAAATTGATAATTAACGATAGGAAATGAAAAATCATCTCTTTTATCATAAATTTTAGTATTCAGCTTTCCGTTAGTGATATAGATATCAAGATCGAGGAAAGGGTTGTGGTCATTGTTAGTATTAGCTTTATTTAAAGAAAGTTCAACATGATAAATTTCTTTAATATACATACTGAAGTCGTCATTATTGAGAGCCAAAATATCATCCAAATATCTAAAAGTATTATTAAATTTGTTTATCAGATGTTGTTTTGATGGGTCTTTGCTTATTTTTGTCATAAATTGTAACTCATAGCAATACAAAAACAGGTCCGCAATAAGTGGTGCACAGTTAGTCCCCATTGGAATTCCGATAATCTGACGATATACAGAATCCCCAAGGCGAACAAAAATGTTATCTAGTAAAAATTCAAGGGCATATATAGTATCAAAGCATGAACAATTGACATATTTTTTTTTTGTTTATTGCTACTAAAAAATGACATGAATAAGTAATACAACAAGGTGCATTACTTGCACCACGTTTAATAAACAATTGTTCTAGCGCTCGGTGCAATAAAATCTACTTGGGATACGGCAATTTAATACTTTGCATACTTGGTGCAGGAAAATCTACTTAATGCACTGCATTCAAATACTCAGCATACTCGGTGTATCGTTATCGATTTACCAGAGCAAACAGTACGTCAGCATTTTGATATGAAGACTTGGTTTATTAATATCAAATCTATCAAATATCATCACCAAGTACTCTTATTTGGTGCACCAAATTAAAGTTTGATATATACTGCATGGAGGTTCTTTGAGAGAAGCTCCCAGTAGGAACATGCGTTCCGTATTTTATACAAAATCGTCCTTACGTGTGACGTAATACACAAGTTATTCATAATCAAGAACATGAACACGTAACGTTACATTTGGCGCGTTACAATGAAACTAAATATAAACAAATACAAAATGAACAATTACACTTATAAATAAAGTTGATATGTAGACTAAAGGAAGCCAATTGTCTGAGCTCCAGGTAAGCAATTTCTTCTGTAAAATACGGATTAGAACACAACAACGGACATCTGCATATATCAAGTATGAAACGGAGACCACAGTGATAATATAAACACATCTATGCAATTTACACAAGTTAAAATCACATTAATATTAATATAAACTGTCAAACCACAGAAGCGTAACAATATTTAATTACTCTAATGTTGTGACATAATCCAGAAATCAGAATCTCACCAGGGAAAAGGGCTTCTGATTCCGACTGACAATGATATCGGTAACATTCAATAAACCATTTCCATAAATCAAAACCAGTGTTGAAATTAATCCAAATAGTCTTATGTTCAAGTGGTTACACGTAGTTATAATGTCATCTAACGGAATATTATTACGTGTTTAATGAGCATCCATGAGAAAGTGGAAAAAAGGATGCAAACACCCTCTGACATCCAAAAGTCAGATTTTTTTTTCAATTTCTTCAGTTGCATACTTGGTGCAGGGAAATCTACTTAATGCACTGCATTCAAATACTCAGCATACTCGGTGTATCGTTATCGATTTACCAGAGCAAACAGTACGTCAGCATTTTGATATGAAGACTTGGTTTATTAATATCAAATCTATCAAATATCATAAATACAAAAAAATAAAGGTTGTAACACAATTTGAGGTTTAAACCATGTATACGTTTTTTGATATGTGAATTATGTAAATTAAGTGTTCAAACTTGGAGTTTACGGCCTTGAAAATTAAAGGACCCAATTTCGATTGTTGTGAATATCTTGCACAACAGTATGGTTATCTTAATAAGAACACCACTCTACCTAGGGAGGGTGGGGGAGGGGGGTAATCTTTCCTCTGAAAGTTTGAAAATAGATATTCTGTACACTATATGTTTGTTAAAAAGGAAGAGAAAATAAACCAAATGTATATGCATGCAGAATCGCCCTAGAAAATGAATGTTCATGCGGCGCAAACGATCACAACAATTATGCGTTAAAATATTTTTATCCATACCTATTATACTTATTATAAATGAGTGTAACAGTCTCAGGCTATCAACACAATGCAATAATGATTATTTTATCAATAGTTTTATAAATAAAGGGTACTTTTATCTCTCCATTGTGTAATGATTATCGTACATTGACAAATGTTTTACATTTGTCTGACGCTCTGGTCAAGTTTATATTTGTCACTATATAGCGGAGAATCCAGATTTTTTTTAAAGGGGGCAAAATTCAATAGAACAGATTATATACCACCAAGCGTTGCGAGTCGAACATTTTTGGACCATTTTATGCTAAAAAATCATACATAAATCGTGAAAAACATGATATAAGAATTTGTTTGTCATGAAAAGCAAGGCGTCCGCTCTCTACGCTCCCTGGATCCGCCACTGATAGAATAAAACTATATCGTAAACCATCTTAAAATTTTATATGAAACAAGAAAACAGAGAAATCCATCCACATTGGATCTCTTATGTCTTTATATTTCATTTAAAGTTAGTTCGAAGATGAGAGCAATAAGATTCACTCAATTCATCATTTTGACGTGCCTTTTTACTTATATGACCAATAATCTAGAACGGTTGTAAAACATTTTACATCTCTTAATCGGAAATAGGTACATGTATATATGTATTTATATTCTTTAATATCTCAAAAATAACAAATATTTAAACCGAAATCCTACCTTTTCTCTGTTTGTTGATGGTCAGTCACCGTACCGGATACTAGATACCATTGAGTCCATACACTTTTTGTCGGAGTAGTTTAGACACAGTGATAATGCTAACTAAAATGAAATACATCGACGAAAACTAAATAGATAAGATAATATGAAATGGTGAACAAAACAAACACCATTTTTTTATCATTAAAAACCCATTATTTTTCGTATTTTTGTTATCAGTATTTAAGTTCGAGATACTTAAACACGAACATATGGAAAACTGGTTAAGAAATAATTCCTTCATGTCATACTCTATGTTCATCTTAACATGGTAGGCATTATGGTTGTCGATATTTTTCACTGAGCGTTAATCAATTATAATGACTACCCATGTTAAAATGAGCATAGTAGATGACACGTAGCGATTTTTTTTTTAATTCTAATAAGACAAAAACGGTATGTGTATAGGTCGAAGCGTAGAACAATTCCGTACAAATGTTGGGCTATTCCCGTTTTCTCCCAATAAAGTATGTAAATTACATTTTCAAATTTAATAAGTTCAAAAACTAATTGCAGGGAAATATATGTTGTTTGAATAACAATATATAAGAATTTTTTTACAAAAGAAAGTAACAAGAATGTAAACAGTAAGCTTGTGCGCACGTGTCAAATATATTTCGTGCTCATTAGAACACAGCTTTTCCTACAAATCGAAATAGGGACGTCATATTAGAATTTTGAATAGTCACTACGAATTAACAACACGCTACAAATTATATTTCTAAATATTATGTATTTTGAATGAATACTTAAATTTAGACATTATTGCCAGCAACATTTCAATTGTTAACCACTTCTAGATTTGGAAAATTATAAAGTGAAAAAAAAATAAAAGCAGAAAGTATTATTTCTATTTTCATACAACCGATTTATTTTTTCAAAGTCCTGAAAATATACTTAACTTTTAGTCGAACTCGGTAACTTGTTTAGACGCATTTTTAATCAAAACATACGTACAAACTTACAGATAACTATATGCAAACATTGTGTGTTATAGTGTGATCTCAATAAACGCGTATTCTTTGCACTATAGAAAAAAAGAGGGAAGCAAATACATATCCAAGGGGTTAACCGTTTAACTACGATCACCATTCCCTACCCAAAAAACGCAGTCGTTAAATTTCTATGTTTTGTATACAATTGTTTGTCTAATGGTTTTTTTTTTAATTTTTAGCCATGGCGTTATCACTTTTTTTTCGACTTATGCGTTTGAATGTCTTTTTGGTATCTTTCGCCTCTCTTTTGAAATAAAGAATGAAATTTTGTAATAAATATAGTAGATTTTTTTTTTTTATTTTCATATAATATTTGTAACAATGACTAATGATCTGGAAACTAAATTTTTCGTGAATGTAGATATCAATGTCAATCCTTCCCTCCCTTCATATGTCGTATTTGTGTATTAGAAGATGTGAACAGTACTTATTAAATTTGACGTCAATTGAATACAAGTTCTCAAAACTTCGGTTATAAATGATATGTGTGGCTTTAGTTACTACCGTAGTGATACAATAATATATTTGTTTAAATGATAATGAATTTTCAACAAGCCATTCATCATTGTTCATTCCGTAATTTAAAGGTTACAATTCAACCTATTCGCATCTGTATTTTCACAATTTTCATTTATCTAGGCCTTCAGCTCCATTTAAATCTGACTAAATGAACTATCGTTACTAATATTTAAAAAGCTCTCTTGAACGAAGAGATATTTTTTTTTGTAGATTTTCGTCATAAATAAATCCTTGTCACTTCATTAGAAATACAAACGATTTAAAATAACACTAAAAATTTCAAAGTTCTAGTGTACAGATGTTGCAGACACTTTACATTTTCAAATGTTTCTATTCATTTAACTATATGATAACCTTATATTTATCAAATGACTTTCGGAAATAAAATTTTTGAAAGCATGATATTTTGTTATAATCAGAAAATAATATTTTACCTTATTCAACTATGTTTTAAGTTTAAGGTAATACTAAACTGCGATAAAATCCATAACACTAATGTAAATTGTTAAACAATTTTGAAATGATTTTACGGCTTATCTTTCATTCGGTTTCAGGTGTGAATGTTTTTAACTCTAGATCTTCCTTGTTGTTTTATGATAATGTTGGGATTCAACGAACATCATATTTTAATACCAAAATGTATTTTCATCACAGTACATGATTTGTATTTTAAGTGTAAAATAATAAATATATATAAGAATCATCGTTATTTTTCATGCATATTGTAAGATAAAATCGACAAAGTTATAGTTTTGAAGCATATATTTTTAAAAAATTCAAAAAATAGTATATTACAAGTACAATAATATTGTATTAGGATAGGTATTTTGACGGCTTCACAACCGTCAATTCGACAGACAATGATTTATCCATTGGTATAATGGTAACATTTTTATCGAAACAGAGATACATCTTTTAAAAGATATAAATCAGTCCGTTTATCTATTTTAATATGAAGTCAACTGAGGGAAATTTCCGTTGACCAAGAAGACTTCGGTTTCGTAATGTGTCAAAATAGATAAAATGAAGGATTTTTACGTTTTTTTTACTATACTGTTTTCTCGGAAAATAACCTTAATAAATAAACTGATTGCCTCAAGGAAGGGTGTCAAGAATGTTATATAGAGACAGTGTGAAATTGTCTTGTACATATGTCTTCCCTCTTAGATTAAAAAAAACTAACAGATGGGAATAGGTTAAATTTTAACCTGTCAAATTACGGAATGGCTTGTCGAATATTCAATATCATTTAAACAAATATATTATTGTAACTAAATGTATATTGATTAAACCCACAAATATCATTTATAACCTAAGTTTTAAGATGTCTTTCGTGTATATCATGGGCTGCGTATTCACACTACTGGTAGTTTTTACATGTCTGTTCTTATTATGTCGGTCAATTTCATAATAATTTCATAGTCTATCTGTTTCAAAGGTAACGCATCACAGTTATGAAACATACTTTAAAATTAAATCTTATAAAATCTTCTAATCCAGGCATATGCACACGTATGTTATCATTATATTCCAGAGATATGACTTCTATGTTTATGTAACACTTGTGTGTATTCTTCTGTATTCATGGAAACATTTTATATTTATTTGCTTCATAAACATTATTTGTATGAAATGATTATTTGTCATCCACACGAGTCCCACAGTAAAATGCTTTCCTTTGAGTTATACAGCAGTAACAAATAATAAGATAATAACAGATATTTGGTTTAAAATTTTGTGTCTGTTTTGAAAATGCCTAATATATATACATGTAACAAATAAACAACAAAATAAACTTTTATGTTTTCCAATAAACATAAATTGTACTAAAGATGAGTAACATTTAATGTATGACAACCAAGCAGCCGGTACCAAGCCAGGTATGTGACGGTTTTTTATTCTTTTGGTCCATTGGTCTATATAGTTTAACGTGTTATTTTTTTATAGTTTTTATGGGACTTCCCCCTTTTTAAATATAACTTTGAGTTCGGTATTTTTGTTATTACTTTTATGATAGTCCCAATATTGTGTTTTCTGAATTGATACCCAGTCCCTACAAAGCACCCATACACGACTCATTTGAACAGCAGTATGATTGTGTGGTCTTGAAGTCAACATTATGGTCAAACTGACTGACAAAAAAATAATTATATCCTTAACCAAATATTAAGGAAACCTATTAAGTCATATTTCAGATTAATCTTCTACGCTAGATAGGTAAACACTTGAAAGCAGTTTTGGTGGGAATCTGCAACGGCTTTTTCACAAAAACCGATTAAACACAAATCACAGTGTTATAAGACCTTACGCTTACCTCTATAAATGTATTTTATTTTACGTTTATTCGTCGTTGGATTACTGTTTTTTTAGACTTTATCAGAAAACTTTTATTCGTATATGCGTGTAGAAATGCATGCCCCATGTACATTTGCATTACTTCAGTGCAATGTTTAATATCCATACATATCAAAAGCAGTATATACATGTACTTTGAATTTGGATTACATGATTTAGTTTCGTAATGATTTGTGGAAAAGTATTAATTAAACACATACATGTACTGTATAGATTGATTCTAAACAATAAATTATTGCATATACATGTAAGTATGACATGTTTGAAGTAAACGAAATTGTCATTATACTATAATTTGAGTGAACCATATCGTTGATGAATTTCGAGATTCGGTTTTGTATTTTGACAGTCGACTCTTTTGTTGTGTGTGTTTTTGTTGGATTGATGTGTAGTTGACGTAAACACCTCATCTCCTGCTATTCATATAAAAAGTAAGACCAATTCCATTAACGCGTCTGCTTAATTTTTCATATAGAAAAGAACCAACTCCTCTAAGGTATTTATTTGTTTGCTTTTATGTAAATGTCTTTCTTTTTCTTTCTATTATTGCCTTGTATACGTCTTTTTATGTGTATATTTTTATGTTTCCAAAACAATTTTGATATGTTGTTTTTGAAAACGAAAACAAAAAGACATTTTCAAATTTAGGAACACGTCAATAATCTGAAGACAATTTCATTTTTTTTTCTCGGCAAATCAATTTTCCAACGATTGGCATTCTCCTTCAATGGATCAAAGAGGAATACCTCTCATAATCGTTTCTAGAGTTACGTTCAATATCATAGCAGCTAGTTGCCGCTATGCTCAAGATATTTATCTATGTTGAATGACATGATACGTAGCTAGCAGTCTTTAAATAAATGCGTAGATTGTTAAGTAATCGTATTGAATGGAAATACTCCTACTTCTGCCAGAACATTGTGTCAGTCTTTGTACATATCTACAAAAACTACTAAACAGAAATGGGTTAAATGCAAGAGACTGTTTGAACAGAATTTCATTTACAATAACATGAGGATCTCCTGCAAGTTTTAGTTATTTACCGAGGTTGTAATGATATCGAATAAGATTTGTCACCACAGTCAAATTTGGTTTGGTCTAAAATTTTGCCGATTTCGGAATGTACTGGAAGTATTGAACACAAATCATTGAACAAAACTAGAGTTACACTCACAATTTATTTTCGATCAAAAACTAAAAAAAAAGGTTCCTGACTTTTTGAATATGCTATAAAGTTACAGCAGCCAGTTTTTGTAAACAACAGGAAAATTTTTATATTGAATATATAGGTAGTTAATGATTGGCGGTAACAAGTATCAACACATTATGTTTTTTCTACGTTTTATGGTAGCAGAATTTATAGGCTATGCAAGTACCGATAAACTTAATTTGTCACTCTATTATTACATTAAGCACATTAATCCATTTAATGTTCATTTTCACCTCAAACGTACTTTCTCCTGTTTTTCGTTCAACATAAGTTCAACATGTTCAAGTCAGGTAATTTTCATGTTAAATGCATTTGCATTATCTATTCTATTTTAAAGATCTGATTTGCATTCGCATCTCTAATTTGAATTTTAATACTAATCATATTTAATTTATGAGTTCGAAAAAAAAATCATTAAAAAGTTCTGTGAAAGAATATTTCAATGCGATGCTGTTATGATTGTATGAAAGTACAAACACCGCAATTATCAAAGCTTGTGGTTTTTTTTTTTATTGTTTTACGAAATATACAATTTTCAGTAAAAAAATGCAGTAAAGTCATATAAATTTCCTTACGCATATGTATCCATAACAGCATAAAAACAAGTTCTTCAGCGTGTCTTCAAAACAGAATAATCAACGTAGCAATATAATATTACCATATTTTAGAAAGACACACTATAGGTTTCATAACAAGTATCGGTTGATATCAAAACGAGTTATTTAATTTCAATATGATAATAAAAAGTAAAATAACAAGGATACCGAGCTTCGAGGAAAATTCGAAACGAAAAGTCCCTAATCAAATGACAAAATCAAAAGCTCAAACACATCAAACGAATGGATAACAAATGTCATATTCCTGACTTGGTACATATATATCATTATGTAGAAAATGGTGGATTAAACCTGGTTTTATAGCTAGCTAATCCTCTCACTTGTATAAGATATATAACAAACGAGTCTTGTGAGCCTTTCCTTCAGAAAGGGTGCCAAATCATCGAATGGATATACCACTAATGTGGACAACGTGTCCATGGGAGTATTTTCGATTTATAGTCGGAACTTGATCATAATTTATGACATTTGTGTTGATAAATTATTTGTCAATAAAGGTGAATTGTATATAAAACTGAAATTACACCCCCTTCAGAAAAGATAAGCAAAAGAGGGTTTTGATCATTATTTTGATACTTGTCTAATATAGAAATATCACTGACAATAACATAGCTTTGTTAAATAACTCACACATAAATCTGAAGATGGAAAGTATTCAAGATGGAAAGTATTTTTGATCTTTGATATAAAAAATGTATGACTTATAATCTCTGAAATAAACAATTATCATTTAGATCATTTACATTAACACGAATGTGGGGTAGGATCTGCTTACCCTTCCCGAGAACCTGGAATCACTGCCAGTATTTTATTAGTTTGTTTTGTGTACTTTTGTTTGTCTTCAGTATTTTTCTTTTTTGCCATGTGATTGTCAGTTTATTTTCAACTAATGAGTTTGAATGTATGTTTTGTATCTTTCTCCTCTCCTTTCTTTTCAGAACGGCAAAACAAAGAAGCGGTTGTTTGTTGCTTTTACTTTATTAATTTTTTGCATTAAAAATGCTTACAGCCTTTATGCAGATCTTTTGTTACCAGATTTTGAAAACAACTCATGGCATTCTGCAATTTAGACGAGATTGCTTTAAAACACAACTAGAGCTGTTTTAAAAAAAAACGTTAGCATAACATAGATCGATAAAAACGGATGTGATGTTTTATTTCAATACGAGTTTTATAGTAAGATATCCTACATCTTGGTTAAGCAACGCATACCCTTTTATTAAATTTGTAGTTTATTCATTACATTGCAACTCATTACAAAAAATAAAGTTACAAATCACAAGCATGTGAACATAGTGTTTGACATTTTTTTGACACTATGACCTTATTTCACACAATCTACAGATATACAAGAAATACTTAACAAATACAAAAAAAAATCACTATTATCTCAGTAACTTAATCATATTTATGCTAGATATGTCACACATATGGTATCAAAAACATAGAGAACATAACAAAAAGAATTTTATTAATAAAAGTTCATTTGTTACAAAACAAATGTAGCTGTTATTATAATGAATTATTATCATTAAACATATCATAAGTCGGTCTTTCAGATCGAGATATCCACATTTCTAAAAATTTAAATGTATACCCTAAAATATGATAATCTATGACCTAAATGAATACTTTTTAAACATTTGGAGTCTATCAATTCTCAAAGAAAAACGCATAAAGTTTGTCATCATATACTAAGGCAAAGTTAGTTATATAATTTACTATTGAAACATCAAACTGCTAAAATAAATAGTTGTTAATTTTCGTTTTCAAAAACTCATAAGCAGTCAAATATGTTAACGTATTAGTGATACATCAAAATACCTTTTGATGTACATGTGAATATACATGAATAAAATGTTACATACAAATTGTCAACAAAACAGCTTTATAAAAGTATATGAAATGTAATGTTTATAAAAAATATCCCATGTATGTTGACTACAAGTATTAGTAATAAACCATGATATAAGACACGTGCTACCTGAAATGCAAGCGAAGACAGCCTCGAATATTTCCGACATAATGTGGTACAAACAACTTAAATCACTGCATAAGTTACCAAAATCTATTTATTCTTGTATTCGTAAGCAGATACAATTCATATTGTATTTCACATTCACGAATACACGAAATCATTATGTTCCGTATGTCCTGATCCGTATTTTTGATGTTCAGTTCCGTTTCGTATTTAAGAAACATATCAGCTATTTTTTTGTATCTAAATATTAAACGAAATTAACCGAAATGACGTTAATAATCTGTTGTATATAAATAAACTCATCAAAGATACCAGTATTGAAACTTTATATTTACGCCAGACGCGCGTTTCGTCTACAAAAGACTCATCAGTGACGTTCGAATAAAAAAATGTTACAAAGGTCAAATAAAGTAAGAAGTTGAAGAGCATTGAGGACATGTACATGTAGTATGTTCAGTTATCGGTTTTTATTTCAATAGGATTTAAATACATAGGTTATTTCTTCGCTGGAATTTTCTCATTAGGCTAATGATGAAACATAAATTTTGAAATACATCGATAAATAAATGTATAATTATAATACAATTAGATATGTGATAAAAATTGCAAATCCTGACATACAGCTTTTATCTTTTTAACAATTTGACTTAATTCAATAAAATATTAATGCATTAAATGTGTTTAATTCACGTCAATTACTTTGACAATGACTGAAAAATCCATTCAACAAATCTATGAACATCATTTTACTCTGATGACAAATTGTTAGCTTTTTTTCAAATTATAACTTCGATCGAACTTTGCTAAAACACATTTTCTGGAACACTTTTCCTGATATATGAGACATATTCCTTTATTCAAGAATCACTTGAAATTTCCTCCATCAAATCTATGACTTCTTCGAGTTTATGTGCAAATTGTAGGTCTTTACTTTCTTCCATGTCCTCGAAATCATCAATAATCTAAAACATATAAACAGTATATATTTGTACGTAAATACCGAGCTAATGAAACAGATCCTTACAAGCTTTTTATAAATAGCAGTGTCCATTAAGGTCTTTTATAAAGTTTTTCACAAATGTTTAGCAATAGCAATAATACTTGTTGATTATATTTTTTGCATCTTTACATGTTAACTATTTTTATACATATTTATTTTTTAACAAAATAAGACCGTTTGTTTTCCTGTTTGAATGATTTTATACTAGTCATTTTGGGGCCCTTTATATCTTGCTATTCGGTGTGAACCAAGGCTCCGTGTTGAAGGCAGTACGTTGACCAATATTGGTTTACTTTTACAAATTATGACTTGGATGGTGAGTTGTCCTATTGGCACTCATACCACATCTTCTTATATCAATGTACGAAGTATCACTATTGACCTGTCAAATTAAGACTAATAATCTTTTATTCATACCGAAAACTTACAATGATTTTACACATCAGGAAAAGATAGATTAAAAAAGAGCACGTAAAATATTGTATAAATTGATTAGTCTTTAAATCCTTTTTTAAATTACCGTTAGATAAAAATATAACATTTACAACTTTAACCGAACTATAAGGGGCCGGAAATGGAAGAAACATCTTCACGTGAAACTACTCCAATTATGTTGTCATACCAGTGTTCGATATCTTGTAAAATGGGTTTAATTTAAAACATGGGAAATATAACTTTGTTTTAAACAAAAAGGAGCTTCGTCACTATAAATATTTACAGGGTTGGTATTTGGTTCTTTTTCAGATATAGTATGGCAAAAAGGCTTTATGTTTGCTTACCTCAGATCTATACTTGCCAATAAACAAATTATACAGTTGATGAAGAGTAGATTGCCGACTGAACTTCAATTCTTCTTTCTGTGTCTGAAACAAGTAAGTCACATTATTTGTCTACCCAATATAGATAACTTTAATACATAACAAGTTAAGAATTTACACGCGCATGCAAACGAAAAATAAAAAAATCCCAAAAAAATCCCAAACTTTGAGGAAGTTTAAAACGGAAAACCCCTAATCAAATAGCAACATCAAAAGCTCAAACACATCAAACGAATGTTACAAAAGAACCTACGCTAAAACGTATTCAAATGACATAAAGATGTTTCGGTATACCTTTATAATTTTACAAATATAGGATAAACGTGAATGTGACATGAACCCAACAAAAAGTAATGTATGATATATCATGTTAGAACAATGTGTGTATATCTCAAATAGTGCTTCAGTTTTTCTTTATGAGTATTTGGAATCCCCAATAAACATATATAATTGATAACATAAAATATAATTATAATTACGTTTGATATTTCTTCTAATGCACTCCAGAATTCTTGTTCATCCACTGGCTCTACTCGTACGAAGAAAGGAGCGATGAGTTTTCTGTATCTTGGTATATCTTTATGAAACAATAGTTTCTGTGGTGGTGACTCCTGTTTAATTTAATGTTAAATAATGATTACTTATACTTGCCTGTCTCCTAGAATTGTAATAAAAATATTCGCGTGCATATATTTTTATTTTGAAACAAAAGTGTTGTATGTTACCGACAATTTTTAATTTTTAAATCTAACCTATTCCACAACACAATTATTCGACATTCGTGTCATTCCGTGTATATTGTGAAAATATTTTATGGCATCATCAGAAGTGAATGAGTGAAGTACGATAACATAAACTAAAACTGTCTATAAATCTTCTTATTCAGTAAATTATAAATCTGACCTTGTTAACTTTGTGAGCTGTCTGTGTGAAGCTTTCTACAAACACTTGTCTTAGAATGTCCAAACATGGTTCCACATGACCAGGTACATTAACATCGAACAGTATGTCTGGTTTTGCAATGAACGGAGCCCAAACTCGCGCGGCATAACTAAATCAGAAAAACACAAAATTAGAAATTGAGATCTATTGTTAAAAACAAACATCTAACATGCTGTTTTAAGCTCTTTGTATGAAAACTAAATTGTTCGTATTTTTATTAAATAATATAGTTCATAAAAATATCTCCCGAGTATCATGCACATATATACTGTGCAAATGACAAACATGTTTGATGGATTTACTATTTCTGAGGTCCTAACACTCTGTCGTTTCTAATAAATTTTTGGTTTCCAATTTTCGGCTTTACGCGATCCTTCGAAGGAAAACCCCCAAAAAGCGCTTCTGGTGCATTCAATTTATTAAGTGTTGTTTTAGTGGTTCTTTTAAAATACTGGGTCGATACCGCTGCTAGTTGACGATCAGTCCCCAGTTGTATCATCAGCTCAGTAGTCAATAATTTTGAAGTGACATGATAAATTCCAGAGCTCCTTAGCTTGTTCGTTCATAAATTCAACATTATCTATAAACTAAGTATTCAACTGCATCAGGCAAACATGATCGTATATATATATACATATGTATTTTTTTGTCATTTTAATCTTTTATCTCTTTTTTAATCATTATACATCTTTGGCTTTCCTATATTCGTCCGTGGGCGTTTCTGATGAACATATATCCATAAAAGCGTTTTGGACGTATACAATTGATCAAGCAGTGTTCTCGTTTGTTTGAACAAAAAAATAGATAAACTTCAATAAGACATTAAAATAAAATGAAAATAAATATTTAAGCATATAATCATGATAATACAAGAAAACAGATGTTAATATGTCTATAGTTTTCATTAAATTGGAAAATAATATTATTTGAGGGAACTTGATTATTTGAATAATTATAAGGAACACTCACCACTCATTTTTCCATGCTAGTAAAACATCTGACTCAATTTTATAGTCGTTTCCAAACTTGTCTAACATGCAGAGGAAATATCGAATTGGTATGGACAGTGATTGCGAGTCTATCAATCCCTCAAACGTTGAATCAATGTAGTCGGATAAAAGCAACTGGAAATGATTAATCATTTATATATATATATTTCTTTTAAAACGTCTTGATATTACTAAACGCTCTGTCTTCCGACGGCGTCTACATGTTCTCAATAAATAATTTACCTAAACGCCTAAAAAGTCTACAACACTATTAATAAAAGGTAACCAGTTTTAATCACAGGGTGTTATTCGTTTGAGATGTATAAGTACGCAGCCACGTTCAGTTACTGAACCTTTTTTTAATTATTTTTTTTTGAAATCATTATCAAATTGCTGAAGTTTAAAAAATGTTCCAGTTCGTATCGCACATGACTATTTTGTTTGCGATACAATGGAATTGCATGATAATGGAATCAATATATAAAGTATTTGTTTGATAACTTTGGCTTAAATTAAAAGGATTTTTTATATCAATCTTACCTTTGTATGAAATAATCTATTCAAGAATATGTCACCAAAGTCGGTTTCTTTATTAGACTTTATGTCATCAGGAAGGTTTGGCTGAAAATATGTAAAGTCGCATTAAATTGTACGCAATAGTATGCGTTTGTTTTTAAATTATGCCTGAAAAAATATATAATTTATATACTTCATTCAGAACACGACACAAACAAGAAGAAAGATATTACTGTTGCCTTATCCAGTATACAGTATAAAATGTAAAATGCATAAAATTTCCAAACGGCATATTGAAATGTCAATTACAAATTATCTAAATACACAAAAATAAAGCAGTTAACAAAAACGGGAAACAAATATTTAACCAACCTAAATGATGAGATATACACAACTTCTAAATAGTGTACTTAATATAATGTGAATAATCAAGAATTTGCGAGGAAATGTAAAAGCGAGTTGTTTACAAAATTTAAGTTTATACTTTTTATTCCCAATAATCTGACCTGAACCGTCAGTTCATTCTAGACCATTGTATTGTGAGTCGCATGTGTGAAACCGAACTGAAAATTAGACCCAAAGTTAAGTCTTTATTTATAGTATGCACCCTTTGAATCAGGCCCGAGACCACAATTAATGACCCCACTTTTCGTTGTTCCAGAATATAGTTCCCTATAGTTAAAGTGTATTTTTTTCTTTCTTTTTTTTCTTTGCTTTTTTCATTCATTTCTTAGTTTTTAGGGGGTGGAAATGAAAGAAGAGAGGTGAAATATTTTTTTGTTGAATGTATTTTAACAGATTTTAATATGAAAAGAGTGATTAGTCCAAGTGCAAAAAGGTGATATTTACAGTTTTCGGAACATCTCTTGACTTGTCCATAGGGGTATGGATGTGTATTGGCTAAATTTGTAAGATGTTTGTAAGCAATCTTTCTGAATTTTGGATATAGTTTTGGACTAGTACTATACATTACACACACAAAAAATTTGACAAAAAGATTAGTACATTTTTTTAATGAGGCAAAAAGTTATAAATAACTAATAGAGGAATTAATTTAGGTCTGTGGCCATCAAGTATCAACAACATCAAAGTCTAACATATAGTGTGCATTAGCCCTTCGCGGTTCCTGTTATTCAAAATATTAAAAAGATCACACTTAAATAACGGCGTTATCAGATGTATCGGAAATATTTAATTGTATATATTTATGGTTCTTCAAATTTCAAGAATTCGACTAATTATATTTAACATTTCGATCAAAGATCAAAGATCTGTTGACAAAATAATTTTTTACATTGATGCCTTGGGGTGCATAATATTGCAATCGTTCGTCACGAAAAATGTATATAAAAAGCAGAAACGCTAGCGGAATGCATTAGCAAATCATAAACTAAATTGCAATATTAAAAGTTTTATATGTATTCTAGTATGTTTATCACGTCAATATTGAAATATAACAATTGTTGCTAGTCTAGTTTCAAAGTCAATGACCCCAGAATCTAACAACCAGCACATGAATATACGAATACATATTCAGAGTGGAATGGAAAAAAAAATCAGCAAAGCAATAGGTAAGTAATCAAAGTAGTATGCATTTAGAATTCTTGAATAGAAAACTATTAAATATGTAATAGATAAAAAGCACCAATATAAAGTATAAGCTCAAAATCGTACCAGAACATCGATTTACCTAATTAACAAGTTTCCTTCAGAGAAATTTATTTACAAAATTGACATTTTGACATTGTGTGAATTTGTATGTCGATTGATGTATTATACCACCAGAAACTTACTTGTTGATGCTTCCAGTCTGGTTTTTGAGTTCAATGAGTCCTTGTTTGTTACCTTTATTTTTCACACGCTAATCAAATCATAATATTTGAATATCGGTAAACTACTCAGGCCTTAATTTGATATATTTTTCTAGCGCAGGATTATACATATATGGCAATGCGATAGTCGGCCAGAAACAAACTAAGAAGAAATAATCAACGAGCGAATATAAATACATAGTGAAATGGGGAAAACACTAGAGTGGATCGATCAATTGAAGTGTTATTGAAGTAGTTACTGTACGAGGTCTCTTAAAATGGAGAGCTTTTAAAGTGAGCATTTCCTATAATTTATCGTTAAGAAGCAAAATTGAAGAAGTATATGTTAACATGACAATCAGGACATCAGTTTACTTACCGAACAGGTTTCCTTTAAAGAAATGTATTGCAAAATGAAAATTATAATCATAAAAAATTAAAAC
Organism: Mytilus galloprovincialis; assembly: GCF_965363235.1. NCBI lineage: Eukaryota > Metazoa > Mollusca > Bivalvia > Mytilida > Mytilidae > Mytilus > Mytilus galloprovincialis. The sequence continues at coordinate 61,561,314 of NC_134838.1, read as the reverse complement.
AAAATTTACATTGATGTTTTTTATTTTAGCTCTCTGCTAGTTGTTATCACTTTGTAACTCGGTCACATTGTTGAAGACTTGGATATATTATGTCAGAGAAAAAAAGCTACCAAATTTTTATTATAAACATAAATTTGCACTGGTTATTTACTTTCGGATTAAACTACAAACCGCATGAAATTAATATTCAGAATGATGGTTTTAGCATAGTCTTCTTTAAAGTAATTTTTTATTAATTTTTAAATAGCATCTTACTCACATGATGTTTCACTTAAGATTATCAAATGTGTCAAGACATATTTATGTTACATCAAAGATAGTTTATATTAAGTATGTTTATTTCTAAGAATTATTCATAAATGTGTATGAACTTATATGACTCAAATCATATACATTAGAATGACATTTTCACATGTTTTAAATTGCAAAAAAGCATAGAGAAAAACAATGATTCAATATACTTGTACATGTACCAAGTGCCATTTTTGCGTTTCTGTATCATCGCCTTCATCACTACCCGACACCAGTAACTGAATATCCTCTGATGTTACACTTTCTGTTCGACCTCCTGATGAATTAGCTAGTTAATATAAAAAAGTTCTCAATACCAATCTAGAATAATACATCATAATTTATCATAATCCAAGAATAATATATGAACTGCCTTTAATTCTCCTTTAATACATATTATTCGGGTTATTAGTAACGTACTTCTCCAATAAGTCCTTGCCTTTGTAGATGTAAATGTTTCATGAAAAATACAAATTATCGGAAAAAGTTTCCTATTTTTTAAGGAAATATTTCAATGAAGTTCCACTTTTACCTATTATAGGCACAGTAACGAGAATACTATTAAAAACTGATTGAAATGCTTATGTTGTAAACCGAAAAATCAGAAAAAAAAATAAGCACAAAACATAAAATACAATGTGTTTATGATATAACGTACTTGATATCGGAAACAATACATGTCTATGCTAAAGTTATAGGGCATTTAACAGTTCAAATACTATGATGAAACTATCTAACTCTACGTATATTCTTATAAGTGTAAATAAAGCCATATAGAACTAGAACCGACACTTGATATGTAACAGTATGAAAATCATCAAAGTTTGAGATAGAAATTGTCAACAAAAATGTATCCAAAATGTGGTGCAAAAATCTCAAAACACAATAGCATTGCATTAACGCCAAGTTTGACGATAACACTTAGTCTACTAAATGACGGATTTAAGAAAATGCCATTATAAAAAGTTGTGCACAGTTACTGTTTTGAAAACTGTAAAAATATTAGAATATATTCACCATAGACATCCTCTTCGTCAATGTGCTTGTACATAAGGGCCATTCTACAGTTGTCCTTAACCATATAATGTTTTAAGGTATTTAGACAGATCAATCCATTGTTTTTATTACTTGTATTGTCGATATCATTCAAAGTAAGTTTGCCTGATGTTCCTTCTTGCCATTCTACAATATAGTCAATGAATAAGTTTTACTACGGTTCTACCTCAAAATCAAATGTAACGTATTATATATAAAGTCATTCTGTATAAGATTAAATATCTTGTCCGTCTAATCAATCGAACTAAGCCAAGAGAGAGGGCTGACTTAGATTTATCTGCAACAAGCTTAAGCCTTGAAGTAATGCAACTTTATACAAATTTATTCAACATGTTGCTTAGGAAACAAACGCTCTTGCAACACTTGTTATTGACCATGTTAAATAAAATGTAAGTAATATATGTTCATAGGCATCAGAACTTCTCACGGATGGTTTTGATATATTCTTATCAAGACTGGAAGAGAAATATAGCATAAATCCGATGTAAGTATACTATTTAAACAGACTAAAGTATTACTAGATGATAGTATATGTAGTGTTAAACATTTTAATCTATGGTTCTGTTATTACATGTATTAGGCGAGTACAAATATGTTCTCCTTGTATCTTAAATAATTACAAGACACTTCCAATTAATTCTTAGATGTCTATGCTCATACGTTGGATGCAATGATAAAATTGTAGTCGAACTAATTTATTTATGAATAATCACAATAATAGTAGCTATAAATATAATAAAAGATAATGAAAAAGATAGTAATAACCAAAAAAATAAAGATCGTGTTTTAGTACCAGTGACTTTACGACAAGCTTTTCTGAAAAATTATCAATTTTGTTAGAACAACAGAAAGTTAAGTTATTAAAAAAGTGAAAAAATTATAATAACGTACTAACCTACGAAAAAGTTTGTTATACTTTCTGTGACGTGTGTTGTCAAAGCTCACTCATATAAAAAGAACATACGGTGGTGTTTTTGTGGTTTTAATTAAAGGGTTTCATTTAAAAATTCACCCGATGGTCAAAGCTAAGACTATGTTTCACATCTGATTTAGGCATAGTCTCCAAAAGGCAACTTATAATATGTTTTCATAAGTTCCTGTTATGTCAGAAAATATATTTATTACTTTCAGAAGCGTTTAAATCTTTATTCAAAATCGCACTGTAAGAGGTAATATGATCATAATTGCGTACCTAAGGAAAGTTCCTCATTATGTGGAATCTCAGAAGCAGGTTTATTTTTATATATCTGAGCACAACATTTCTGTTTCACCTGTGATATTGTATCACAGTCAAGAACTTTCACAGGATAATGCTGGTCACTATTACCATTCAAATCTATTTGTAATGTCTAAAAAAAAGTACGCCATAAAGAAACACTGTATGATAGCATGATAATACAACTACTGACTGATGTATCACTGAATACTGAATTTACAGTGAATACATGCATCTCTGTTATTCCGTTTTGACAACGTGTAATTAATCTTTCTTTTATTACGACATGTAAGTTCCATGCTTATGTTGTGTCCTTTCAAAGTAAATTGATAATACTAAAAATGAGTTCATTTGGTTCTTAAATCTTACTTTATATTGTTAAACCATAAATACAAATAAGAAATAGCATAAATTAAATCAATAAAATTGAGAGTGGAAATGGGGAATGTGTCAAAGAGACAACAACCTGACCACAGAACAGACAAGAACAGAAGGTCACCAATAGGTCTTCAATGCAGCGAGAAATTTTCGCAACCGGAGGCGTCCTTCAGCTGGCCACTAAACAAATATATATACTAGTTCAGTGATAATGGACGTCATACTAAACTCCAAATTAAACACAAGAAACTAAAAGTAAAAATAATACAAGACTAACAAAGGCCAGAGGCTCCTGACTTGGGACAGGCGCAAAAATGCTGCGGGGTTAAACATGTTAATCAGATCTTCCCCTCCCCCTATACCCATGTATACCTCTAGTCAATGTAGAAAAGTAAACGTATGTTTTCTATGTATTCAAAAACATAGAATGTAATCTAAACGTGATCGCAAACATTCAAATAAAATGTGTCTGAAATTTTACAAACAACTGACGAATGATAAATATATTATGAGATTATATATCTTTGATGTGGTTTTCTTCAGTGTTTCGAGATTGAACCAGATTGAAATGATGTGCTAAACAATATGACTACTAGAAACATAACTTGAGTTTTACGTACAATAGTTTGATGTTCAATTCTCATTTTAAGCAGTTTTTCCTCTGCAATTGTATTTTTCGAATTAGCCGTAAGTGCATCAACTGGTGCCATTTCAATAATTGTCTGTACTGCTTTGTATAACATGAACAGTTGCATACCACTGTGTGACTGTAAAATTGAATAAAAAATCAATTTGTAAATGTAAGTGTGGAAAGGGAATAAATACCATAAGTTAATATGTCTAACATTCCGTTTTCGACTTCAAAATTCTGATCTTACCATTTAAGGATTATACATACAATAACACGAATGAACCATGATGAGTATATTGTTTATTTTATAAATATTCACTTAAAACATGGATAGCGGTAACGCTTACACAAACAAATATTGCGTGCCTTAAATATGATGAAAATTAAAAAAATATGCTGCGTAAAGTAGTACGCATATTAACATATCATAAAGAATAGAATAGTATATACTTGGACAGTATAAGTTCATAGTAAACAATATTGAAAAGAATTTTGAGGATCTAACCCCAATGAATAATGTGTTATACAAATACATGTAATATAAAGGGAAGCAGATGGACACCAAATGAATTGGATGATTTTACATCTCTTAGAATACTTTAATACGTACTTTTAATTGTTTATACAGTCCAGTCTGTAACCAATTTACCATTAATCTCATAGTAATTGAATCTAACCTACAAAATAATACATCAATACTGTATATTGGGGGAATTAGAATTTATACCATTGCATTTACCAAAAGCAGCAGATATTCCATGTCGTAAATACTTCAGATTTTAACAACTACATTGTAAAGTACCTTCTAAATAAACTTTTTTGGTTCTTTTTTGTTGAGGTCCGAATAAGGTCTACCAGCAAACAATGAACCAATCTACAAAACAAAAATTAAAAAAACATTATGTGATTTTACAAAGCTAAATTTCAAATCGAAGACATTACTTTGACAATATTCCAGGTTAGAACTGGTTTGGTATAAAACTGTCTAGAACCTTTAGAACTATTCTGGTATAAAAAATATCTAGAATATTTTAAAACTTTTCTATAAAAGATTGTTCTCACAGTTAAGAGAGGTTTACTACAGACCTATGAACAACTCGTTGTTAAAGCATTACACACAACCACACAAAAAACATCCCAGTGATAAGATATTTAATCACAACTTACAATCAGTATAAATTTAATTTCATGTTTAAGGGAACGAATGTCATGCAAAAAGTCACAATTCTTAGGATATCAACATTTACACCATTTAAATGCACACTTTGTTTCGTTTAGAATGAAAGGAAAAGTGTGGTAATCGAAATCGAAATTAACTTACTCGAAGTAGAGTCTCATATTTTCAAGCAATGAAATCGACAAAACTGAAGTAAAATGAGCTCTGAAAAATAAAAATGAAGACTTGTTAAATATTTCTTATGTTCGATATTAAATCATTGTTTAATAATTATAAAAATAATCAGTTTGTTATGTAATGAAATAGAAAATTGAGTAACAAAAAAAGCCATAGTGAATCCTGTTTGTACCATCTATTATAACTATGCAGATTAAAATACATATTAGTATCAAAAACAGAATATAAGTCTGAAATGTTCTTAATATAAATGGATTAGTGGATGCACTTGGGGGAAGATTTGTTGTTTGTACTAAATGATATATAGCTGGATACCCAAACAATTATTTTAATTGACCTTATTTTACAAAACTAAATGTTGAAGATAAAAAAAATGATTTTAATTACTTTTCTTGCATTGTCAGCATATTCGGTCGATCTAATGTTTGAACTAGTGACTTCAAGAAAAGCTTCTTAGACAACAATGTTTCGAGTTTTTCCATTGCACTATTTATTTTGGTTTTCGTGTCATCTGTTATCTGCAATACAAAATTTTATCAGTTTGCAACACAATCGACCATTATACAAATTGTGATAAGTAAAAAAAAAAATAGAAAGAAATTGTTTGTCATTCGCTAAAAATGGTGTACGCAGGAATAGGCATGTGTCCACAACTTCGTGTGGTGTATACATTTCTACTAAGTAATTTATCATAAGCACACTTCAAATCTTTTGCTATATGGTAGATTTAGACTTCTATTTTAAATTTACTCAGTACACTATTATTCCTTCAATAACTTTAGTATGAGATACAATAGTGGCATTCAAACTCGTGAGTAGAGAAAAAACTGAAAACTCTCTCATAAAGAACAAAAACCGACCAAAAAGACAAACAACAGTATACAAAATTAATAAAAAAAAATACAGACTGAGCAACATGAAGCCCACCCAAATCCATATCTGATCTAATTCATCAAGGGATCCTACTTCACATGTAACAGACATCTTTAATTAACCTTAATTTGTACTTTTATAAAACAATATCTTTATAACTATATGTTGAACATTGGGTTAGCCAACTTTTGACTAATAAAAAGCAACAATGAATCAAAATGTATTCAACAACAGGCCAAACTATTACATTCATAACTGAAAAACAGATCTATTATAAGATCAAACGAGTTGAAATTAAATGAAGCGGTACACAATGCATCTTAGTACATTTATTTGCTTTAGATTTATTTTGTATGTACATTTATTAGAGCATTTAAACAGATTAACTCTTACCGTTGGTGTAAACCATAACAAATACACGTTGTAGTGAGAGTCTGTCTTAAAGTAAATATATGGAATAGATATATTCAAATCCTTTCGAGAATATCATTTTCTGATAAAACAGTATCATTTTGTGTTTTTAATTGAAGTAAAATATCAGAAATAAAGTGTAAATAGGGAAACAGAACACAACACAAATGATCACGAAGGTTTTTCGTAAAGCTTGATAAATGCACATGAGTAAGAATGTTATTAGAAAAGAACAAGTGCATGACCATCGTCGTACAATTACCATAAACTTTTACTGTTTGCAATATGCATACATTGTATTATGAGTATTACTTTAAATTAGTAAACATGCATTTAACACATAAAATGAAAAAAAAAAAATACACTAGAGTGTAAACAAAGTATAAAGTTTGGTGGTTTGGTAGTCAAGCATCAATGAAGAGAAATATATTGCAAACAAAAATTCGCATGTGGTTCAGTAAAATTGGTTCTGTTAATGTAAATACCGTACATTTACCGTTCAACTGATTCAAAATAAATAAAAATATGAATTTATTTATCAGACGATTGAATAATTCACCTGTAACAAATTGTTAATTAAAAAAACTGTTTTTAATGTAGAGCATAAACAGGAATCATGGTATACATTGTACCTAGCAATTTTTATTTCAATATGCTATTTCAAAAATCTAAATATTTTTTTTGCTATTAAATGTTTATTTTAAAGTTTCAAAATCGTAAAAATATAATTTTCAAATATGTGTTAACAAAATAACAACAGACAATATGTTACCTCAGAATCATGAAGCAGCGGATTTGACTTAATATCTTGGTTTGGAAAGAGAAGATGGAGGACATATGTTTGGTAGTCACAAAATGGCACTCTTGTTGTAACTAGGTCCGATTTGATGTCTCTAATATTCATCTGAGCATCGGCAAATTCTAAAATAAAAAATATTGCAAGAATTTATAATTAATGAAAATGCGACCCTCAATTAAGTGCCAATAACAGGCAACGTGAATGGTTGCCTTTTAGCTCCATTGGTAAATTAACACTTTTTATCAAAGAATACCCATAAGTCATAGCAACTTTATATAAAAGAGGGGCGAAAGATACCAGAGGGACAGTCAAACTCATAAATCGAAAATAAACTGACAACGCCATGGCTAAAAATGAAGAAGACAAACAGAAAAATAATAGTACACATGACACAACATAGAAAACTAAAGACTAAGCAACACGAACCTCGCCAAAAACTGGGTGTGATCTCAGGTGCACCAGAAGGGTAGGCAGATTCTACCCCACATGTGGCACCCGTCGTGTTGCTCATGTTATTACAAACCCGGTAAATAGTCTTATTCGGTAGGTACCATTCATGAAAGGGAAGGGGATTGTAGCTACGACGTCAGGAACATATCCGATATCATCTGTGAAACGGTTATTCCATAACAGTCAACCAACTCGTGATGGCGTCCGTAAAATTTACGAAGGGATGATTTCAACTTATTATTTATTTTACTAGTTAGTAAAGACCACATTGTCCCTTAGAATTTAAGGGATATACAAGGAAAAGCATTTTTTGTTTTTTTTTTTGGGGGGGGGGGGGGGTGGGATAACTTTTACATCCTAGATTTCTATGTTTTGGAATTCAGTTTTCCTGAGGTGTTAATTCCAAAAATCGTGTCGGACGCATCAGTTTAAAAAAAGTATTTATTTATCCTTGCCCGGTGATTTGAATACCTTGAGTTCAATTTTGTAAACTCGGTTGATGTTCTCAATTATAGGTTATTCAATGATTCCTTTCAACGCAGCTTCACGAACATAAAGATATGATCATTGTCATTAAAGATGTAGTTTTAATGTAATTACAAAAAAATAAAATAAAAAAGAATTCGTTGACCCCAATCCTCCTGAAAAATAATTAAATATAAGAACGCACAGGTTATATATATGCAGAATGAAAAACAGTTAAAGTTTAATTTCAGGCTATATTTTATCAATCAACCACTCAGTCAAACATCTGATCGTACTTTATTTTGTTTTCTAAAAATTAAAGCCATGTTATGTAATTAATGTTTACCAAATATTTTATTGTTTGCGATACGAAGGATTATTTACCCAAGGAATAGATTACATTAGCTGACAGCCTGTACAGGCTGTATTTGAAAAAAATATGTTTGGTATGTTAGGTCCTTAACGCTCTCTAGCTGTGTACTTTTTGTTTGCTTTTCATCTCTGTGATTCCAGCTTCACTTGTGAGTTTTTGTTCGGTGTAGACCAAACACACGTCTGGAGTACAAAATCATAAGTTTTATATATTTGAAGACTTTTGTTGACTACTTTGTTTCTATTTCGACATGTTCTACATATATTCAAACCGTTCCTTCTCATTCGTTTCAAATAAAAATCATACTGTAAGAATTCTTAAATTATACGTTTGAAATGATGACGTACATTTTACATTGTTTTGGTTAATAACGAACACTATCAAAACATATAACCTTCTCTGCTGGCTTTTCGTATCATTTCTTCTCTTGTCATCAGTTCCATTTTAAATTCTTTAATAACTTTTTTCTTTTTCCTTCTTAATAAAACTACAGCCGATATTCCAATGACAACAGCTGTTACCAATGACGCAGCTAGAACACCAACTATGATAGCTAATATTTTCACGTCTTCTTGATATTTTAAGTCACCAATGTATGCTTTAATTCTTCCAACAAATACCTTTTTGTTTAAATAAGGTTTGATAATTACTTTAAATTTGCTTCAAAAAGTGATCAGATTTGTATTGTTATATACATTATTATGTAATGCTATTAAACGTTGTTAATGGTATGTTTCAAAATAGAAATTTTTATCCCTGTACATATACATTTATCTTTGTTTATATGTTTTTATACTAACTTCCAGAAACAGTCGTAAAGGATATAATCTTGTTTCAAATGGTAATTGCAGAATTGAAGAAAGTAATAACAACTTCAGAAATAATAAAGTTCTCCAAGATGAAATGATATTTCTTAAAGACCAAGACAGTTCAATATCTTTATTACTTAAACCTTGAAATGATTTAATTTTTCTATCCAATATTTCTACTAAAAAGACCACTTCAAATCGTCTACTTCATAAATCTTACAGTGACATTCATGTGTCTTACTAGTAATCGTATAAATGACAATTGTACTTACGATAACATAAACAGTATTTACATCTGTATGATTAGTTCGGGGTACAGATTTTGGTGGCAAACATGTAATTAATTGCATAGTGATGTTAGGATTAAAACAACTTCCATCCAAACCGATCTGTATATTGTAGTCTCCAGGTTGGGCTCCATTTAGAAGATTTGTACCCTACACAAGAAATCAATTAATATGAGATGTGTACCCTACTCAAGAAATCAATTAATATGAGATTTGTACCCTACACAAGACATCAATTAATATGAACGTTTTTGAATTAACATGCTTGTATGATGCACTGATGTAAACTAGAGAGACGTAGGAAGATAAAGATATAGAGAAAATATTATATCAAATTTATCTCCAGTGACATTTTTTTTATTATCAAAGATGTAAAGTGCATAAAAATCTATATGTAGAAAATATATCTTTATACAATTGATAGCAAACCAGTCGGACTATTGTATACATGTATTTGACAAAACCTTACGAAATTTCTTCAATGTTTTCAAATTCGCAATTTATTTCACATTTCAACTTTTATTATTTGAACATTACTAATCTTTTTCGAGTATTTTGTAGACGCAACGTACGTCTTGTTTATCCAATCATAAGGCTACACTTTTGGACGGGTCTATCTTTGAGTACTTTAGTCCGTTGGTTAGTGATTGATTTTATTTCCATATATCGGTCAATAAATTTGGTTCACCATTCAAATATATTTCAAATTGTACAACTTGATTGAATAGTCAAAATGATTTTATATTGGCAGACAATTTAATAAATAAATGAAAAACATAATTATTTATCTTTTATAGAAAATCCACACAAAGTCCAGAGTTACCTTTATTTCAATTATAGAATCCTTGTCATACTCGTACACGCTTGGAAACCTTTCGAATGTAGGATCGTCCACATATTCTATAATAACTGGAAGAGTCACGCCATCTAATCGAACATACACAGTTTGACTGTTATTCTGATTGTCTAGTTTTGGAGGCGTTTCACAGACGGCTGAAGTATCTTCTGGTACATCACAAGGGTTTTCCTAATAAATACTTATTTATATTATCAACGAAATCTTGTAAAATTTGATATATATTAAAAGTTTTATATTAAAAAATCACGAAACTGTGAAAAACGAATTTTGACATGGCCAGACTTGACAGCGTTAACGAAAACATTATGCTAAAGGTCGTATTCTTATTATGTCATCTTTATCACAAGTTAGTTCTTACCTCAAAATGGTTTCTGAGGCGGGCTTTTAGAGAAAAAAAAAGTCTGCTATTATCATATTAAAAGTGCTTCGAACTCTATTATTGTTAGTTAATAAATATTGATTTTTGATTTCTGATATTACCAGACATTTAACGTTGACATTGATTACATTTTCACGTACACGCAGAGCTATGAAACGTTATATCATAGGACCTTGAAACCATGCATTGATCGAAAATAAGACAGTCCGTTCCTGTTATTACTCTTGATATTTAAATTAAATGATTTGGATTTTGTTCACTCTTTCTTTTTTATTATTTAAAAGACGAAGTTCTCAAAATTACTTAAAGGAGCATTAGCAACAAGATATATGATTTATTTTGCTGATCATTACCGAAAATGAAATAGTTATATAATAATTCGATTTTATCACCCAGTTTTGTTAAATTTTGTGAAAATACTAATAAGCTACTACACATCGCTGATGATTTGTTCAATTGCAAGTGAACAATTCGACCTCATGGAATCTGTATTCATGTGAACTTCAATGTAAAACCTTAGCTACTAGTGATGGGTTATGCATGAAGTGTGCGTGTTCAGCTATATATACATATCAAAAGGAAAAGAATATCAATATCGACAGGGAAATAAGGATGAACAATTTGATTGACTGACTCGATGCATAAACACATATTTTTATATAGGTAAAACGATCATTTAAACATTTATCAGATATAACGACAGATATATTATGTGTCCGAGAATTAAAAAGTACCTGCAAAATATTTTGTACAATCAAAAAACTAAACATATGCCATGGTCATGAACGTCTACGAGTTTGGTTATACTAATTGATTGACACATTTTTAATTTAATTGATTTAAAAGATCAGTCTTTGTTTGGTTTCTTGTTGCTATTTTTTACGTATTTTTAAACACACCAAAAATATATCATAAAAAACCACACACACAATAAAATGCAAAACAACAGTATCTATATCTGATGAAAATAGATTTATTAGAAACCTATAAACTATCTAAAATTGTCAGTTTATAAATCTAAAAATCATAAAGGAACTTAAGATTTAAGTCCCTCGGGCAAAATTGATGTTAGATGGATTTGACAATTTTCTTGAGGTCCTTTTGGTTATACAGCTCTTCAAATGTTTCGATTTCTGTACATTCTTAGCTTTCTTATATCCATCTTTCAGTGTTCCTGATGCAGGTTATACTAGAAAAGCGTGTTGCCTGCTTGGAATTATAACGTGTTGTTTTAATTTTTGTATAGTGAGTTAGCTGCATGCACATACAGTGGAGATCAGTTCTAACCTCTCATAAATTCTGTCAGAATCTGTCAGGAGAACTGTTCTAGAACAGTATGTAGAACTGTCAGCCTGACACCTTTTAGTCAGTTCTAGGTTAGAACTGTTCTAGCTAGAACTGATTTGGTCAGTTCTACCTAGAACTGATCCTGACAGTTCTACCTCAGAACAGTTTTAGACAGTTCTAGCTAGAACTGACCAAATTTTTGGTCAGTTCTACTTCTAGAACAGTTCTACGGTTAGAATTGATTTCGAATTCTACGGCTAGAATTGATTTATAAATTCTACAGCTAGAATTGATTTATAAATTAAACGGCTAAAATTGATTTATAAATTCTACGCTAGAATTGATTTATAAGTTTTAAGAAATCTTTGTCTAAATATAAAGGCTTCGGTAAATAGCGATTAATATTATATAGAGTTTTTCTATTTATGAATTGTTGCCGGTTTTATTTCAGATTTATAATCGGCAAGAGAACATGTTTAACCCCGCCATATTCTGCATGTATGTGCCTGTTCCAAGTCAGGAGCCTGTAATTCAGTAATTTTCTTTTGTTGATGTGTTACATAAATTATTTGTTTTATTTTCATTTTTTGTACATAAATTAGGCCGTTAGTATTATGGGGGGGGGGGGGCATTAATATTTGACTTGTTTTACATTTGTCATTCCGGGAGTCAGGATGGCTCGTTATCACATAACAAAATTATCTGACCTCATTAACCAAATGTAATAATTTTTTTCCCAATCCACAAATGCGATATCTGTTTACGAATAGTTTTCATACCTCGGATGGACCTGTTTAACAAAAATCTTTTGACCGCGTCAATCTAAACTGACATTATAGGCTTTTTCTTTCTGTAAATCTATTTAGCTGCACAGTACTTCAGTTATAATTTTAGGTCAAGAGGGACTGTAATATATACAAGTCACAGCAATATTGGAAAACAGTTTTGTCCGCATCAATTTATAGTGCCAGCATGCAGAGGCGAATCCAGCCATTTAAAAAAAAAAGGGGGGGGGGGGGTTCCAACTATATGCTCCCATTCAAATGCATTGATGGTTCAAAAAAAGGGGACACCCCCTCTGGATCCGCCAATGAGCATATCCTCCATGTCCTCTTTTTATTCAAAATATTGAATCATAAACATATCAGTACTTTTCATACTTCAGACTGAGTCATGTAATAAAATCTTTTGACCGCATCAACAATAACTTACTATGTTTGCTTTTTTTTTAAATGTAAATCTATATAGCTGCACAGTAATTCAGTTATAATTTTAGGTCAAGAGAGACTGTAGTATATAATTAACTGCAATATTGGAAATCAATGACCAAATTTTTTTCTCGCATCAATTATATATATATATATATATATATACATACATGTAGCCGCATAGTAAATCACTTATAGTTACATATACATCACGATGGAATCAAGGTTGGGCGGTAAATACCACCCCCGGTATTTACCAGTGGTATTTACCGGTATTTACCGCCCTGGACAATACTCCCCAAGTGGTCAATACTGGCAAATACTGGTCGATTGAAATTTTCATGGTTGTTTTTACTATTAATTGAAGTAAAAACTTGATAAAAAGTCAAATATACTTAAACTTTAATCTTTATGCATGTGTCAGCTTATGAAATTAATGAATTTGATATGTTTTATTCATTTATAACACTTATTCCTACTGATTTATAATTTAGTTATTATGAATTATGATATTGTATACTTATATATAAAAATTTACATACATTATTTCAACATTTATAAATCAATACATTTTTAATTCAAAATGTAGGATTTAACAGTAATTAAAATTTAAGGTAAAAAAAAAAAAACTACAGGCAAATGAAGTTACATGTGTCTTTTTACCTATCACCTGACATTGGTAGGTGTGAAAATTTAATGACTAAAACAACAGCCCCCAATAAAAGTTGACAGTACATGGGTTGACAGTAATAAAAGTGATATATGAAGACTCCCTTAAACAATAAATTGTTTCCTGTCTATTTAACTGTGTGACAAAACCTTCTTCATGCTGGAAATAGAACATTTGAAGCAGGGACAAAAAGTTTTTATCTTTTACTATAGTATTATGTACACATTTATAAATCAATAAAGATCCCTGTTTGAATTTGCAAAAGAAATATAGAATTGAAAGCATTAAAAATGATTTGAACACTTTCTATATTTAATTTCTATATTTAATTATTAAATAGTAATTATAATTGACCAGGTAAAGTGTCGTTTTTATAGTAATGACCACTCAAAATTTCAATTGACCAGTATTTGCCGGTATTTCCCAGTATTTCCCGGTAATTACCGGTATTTACCACTGGCATGGTCAATACTAGTATTGACCGTTTTTTTGCCAACCTTGGATGGAATGTATAATTCAAATGACAGCAACATGAGCATGATCAGCAATATTGGAACACATTGGCTACAAAAAAATTTCCACATCAATTTAGAGTACCAGCAATTCCTCTTTTTATTCAAAATATTGAATTGTAAACAAATTTCTCATTCTGTAGTTTCGATATATCAGACTGAGTCGTTTTAACAAAATTATTTGACCGCATCAACCAAAACTGAACATATTTACACTTTATCATGTAAATATATATGGCCTCATTGTAAACCAATAATATTTCTATTTCAGGACGGATCGTATGATAAAAATGACACCCACTTTGGAACACAATACACCTTATCACTAATCCTGGTTGACCCGGCCGCTTGAACTTTTGAAGCATACAACAATCACTTTTCCATTGTGGCGTCAGATATTTTGTTTCATGATGTCAAAATTTTACGGGAACCTGTATGATATCCAGTAATGGTGGACAAATAGCGATAAAGTGTATTTATACCATATCTAAAAATTTAGCGTGCCGTTATTTCCTCTCTGTATCCATATTTAAATAATGAGCCGTCACTAAAGTGACTTTTTAAGTCTGTAGTTTGTGATGTTTTTTTTTTAAACAAAACTATTTAACGGCATTATCCAACACTCACATGCCTGATTCATATACTTTATTTTAAGATAAAAAGTACATGTATGGGAAGTTCTCTTCTTGGAATAGTATACTGCTAATATAATTTGAAGAAGACAAAGAACAAGAGGCTCTCAAGAGCCTGAATCGCTCACCTGAATTTTTTTGGTTTAATCTCTCATCAATGATTATTTGAGCTTTTCAATTTATTTAAATGTTCTTTGAATCGTCCTATTTTCTTCAAAAGCAAAAAAAATCATTTTCTCCTATGTTCTATTTTAGCCATAGGAGCTATGTTTCTTGACATACAAGGAAATGAAATATAAAATTTATACTAGATACTCTGAAACTCTGAAACTCATTTAGCCTAAGTTTGGCTGAAATTGACACAGCAGTTTCATAAGAGAAGATTTTTTAAAGTAAGTCAACATGATGAACAAATTGTGAAAAAAGTCTTTAAAGGGCAATAACTCCTAAAGAGGTCAATTGACAATTTTGGTCAAATTGACTTATTTGTAGATCTTACTTTGCTGATCATATTTGCTGTTTACAGTTTATCTTTATCTATAATAATATTCAAGATAATGACCAAAAACTGCAAAATTTCCTTAAAATTACCAATTAAGTGGCAGCAACCCAACAATTGGATGTTTGATTCATCTGAAAATTTCAGGGCTGATAGATATTGACCTAATGAACATTTTTACTCTGTCAGATTTGCTCTTAATGCTTTCGTTTTTGAGATATAAGCCAAAAACTGCATTTGACCCCTATGTTCTATTTTAAGTAACGGCGGCCATGTTTTTTGACGGATCAAAAATCAAAGCACACACTTTGTGCAGGATAATCTAAGGAACAACCATGCTAAGTTTTAACCAAATCCATTCAGTAGTTTCAGAGGAGAAGATTTTTTAAAGTTAGCAAATATGATGAACAAATTGTGAAAAATTGTCATTAAAGGACAATAACCCCTTAAGGGGTCAATTGACAATTTTGGTCATATTAACTTATTTGTAGATCTTACTTTGCTGATCTTTTTTGCTGTTTACAGTTTATCTTTATCTATAATAATATTCAAGATAATGACCAAAAACTGCAAAATTTCCTTAAAATTACCAATTAAGTGGCAGCAACCCAACAATTGGATGTTTGATTCATCTGAAATTTTTAGGGCTGATAGATATTGACCTAATGAACATTTTTACTCCATGTCAGATTTGCTCTTAATGCTTTCGTTTTTGAGATATAAGCCAAAAACTGCATTTGACCCCTATGTTCTATTTTAAGTAACGGCGGCCATGTTTTTTGACGGATCAAAAATCAAAGCACACACTTTGTGCAGGATAATCTAAGGAACAACCATGCTAAGTTTTAACCAAATCCATTCAGTAGTTTCAGAGGAGAAGATTTTTTAAAGTTAGCAAATATGATGAACAAATTGTGAAAAATTGTCATTAAAGGACAATAACCCCTTAAGGGGTCAATTGACAATTTTGGTCATATTAACTTATTTGTAGATCTTACTTTGCTGATCTTTTTTGCTGTTTACAGTTTATCTTTATCTATAATAATATTCAAGATAATGACCAAAAACTGCAAAATTTCCTTAAAATTACCAATTAAGTGGCAGCAACCCAACAATTGGATGTTTGATTCATCTGAAATTTTTAGGGCTGATAGATATTGACCTAATGAACATTTTTACTCCATGTCAGATTTGCTCTTAATGCTTTCGTTTTTGAGATATAAGCCAAAAACTGCATTTGACCCCTATGTTCTATTTTAAGTAACGGCGGCCATGTTTTTTGACGGATCAAAAATCAAAGCACACACTTTGTGCAGGATAATCTAAGGAACAACCATGCTAAGTTTTAACCAAATCCATTCAGTAGTTTCAGAGGAGAAGATTTTTTAAAGTTAGCAAATATGATGAACAAATTGTGAAAAATTGTCATTAAAGGACAATAACCCCTTAAGGGGTCAATTGACAATTTTGGTCATATTAACTTATTTGTAGATCTTACTTTGCTGATCTTTTTTGCTGTTTACAGTTTATCTTTATCTATAATAATATTCAAGATAATGACCAAAAACTGCAAAATTTCCTTAAAATTACCAATTAAGTGGCAGCAACCCAACAATGGTTTGTTTGATTCATCTGAAAATTTCAGGGCTGATAGATCTTGACCTAATGAACATTTTTACTTCGGTCAGATTTGCTCCAAATGCTTTCGTTTTTGAGATTTAAGCCAAAAACTGCATTTGACCCCTATGTTCTATTTTAAGTAACGGCGGCCATGTTTTTTGACGGATCAAAAATCGAAGCGCACATTTTGTGCAGGATATACTAAGGAACAATCATGTTAAGTTTCATTCAAATCCATTCAGTAGTTTCAGAGGAGAAGATGTTTGAAAAATTGTTAACGACGACGACGACGACGTCGACGACGACGACGGACGCCAAGTGATGAGAAAAGCTCACATGGCCTTTTAGGCCAGGTGAGCTAAAATTGCATGATTGTGTTTGTAGCCGAACGTCCAGTGGAAAATGTTTCATTCATGTTCAGATCGAGTATATATTTCTGACGTTCCAGACTCCCAGATATCCTTTATAATCGTTATGGATAAGTTTGGCTAAATTGACGAGATGGTGAAAATGTATATATAGTTTTTACGTTATACAACACTTTTTTCATTAATAATAATGTATTCCCACAATTCATCCACTGTACAATTTTCGTTTTTAACAATGTTTAACATATGTCAAAACAGAATCTTAAATCACGAATGTAAATCCAAGGCAAACAAGGTAAATTACGATTAAAATTCCATGAATTAAATGCAGAGTTATATTTAGGAAGAGACTGTTAAAAGCTGGGAACGAAGAAACGTAAACAACTATGTTTCATATGCAATCTTATAAAAATATTTCTCCGATGAGTTGGATAACCTCTCTATCCACTTCGATATTCGTACATGTATAAACGTTTGATCAGTAAAAAATAAAGAAAATCTGCTATTATATAGCAAAGTAATTGGAAGTAATTTTTTTATTCTAAATTCTAAAGTGCCTTTACTGCAGTGACGTCATTTAGAACTGTTCTACAGTCCTGACTGATTAAGTCAGTTCTGCTGACAGTTCTACGGTTAGAACTTATTTGGACAGTTCTACCTAGAACAGTTTTAGACAGTTATACGTATACCCTAGAACTGATCCTGACAGTTCTACCTAGAACTGATTTAGTCAGTTTTACCTAGAACTGATTCTGACAGTTCTACTTAGAACAGTTCTAGGGTAGAACTGTTCTAGATAGAACTGTTCTAGGACAGGTTAGAACAGTTCTATGACAGATTATTCTGACAGTTCTAATGCGAGGTTAGAAGTGATCTCCACTGTATATGACGGTTACTTATTTAAGAACACATTTGTCGGTTTGGTTTATTGGATTGACATTCATTTTTGAGAATGAAGAAGTTTATAGATATCAAATAAGAAATCATGTAAGCCTCAAACCACATAGAAGCCTCTTAATATATCTGAAAATCAGAACAGTCAACTTACGTGGAGAAATGAATTAAATTGACAGTGAAATATACCAGTGTAAATGAATCTGAGATAAACTCTAGTACAAACTGTCAAAAATGGGAAAAGAAAGTTCATTAATAACTTTGAGATATAAAAAGATAATTTAGATACATAATCAATTAAACTAAATATTTATTTCTTCAATACTGTTTTGTTTCTCTCTATTAAATCCTTAATGATGCGTATAAAGATTCGTTATTTTACATTCAGAACAGACTCTATGTTATTTTGATGATTAAGGTGTATATATGTACATACCACTCTGTCGACAGTAATTTTGTCTACATTATTAAACCCTTCACCACGAATTGTAAATGTTGCACCTCCACTATGGAATAAGATTAAAAAAAAACAATAAAACAAAAGAAAACGTATGCTCTGCTTCATGCTTCCCTCCCATTATAAAAAGGATTGCATACCCAGGTTATTCACCAATAAATCTACATTATTAAAGAAAAACAATATGTCACCAATTAAATATAAATGGAAATTAATGTATATTTGATTTAAGGGTTGAATTCCTATGAAATGTCTTTTGGTACTGTTACCTCAAATCTTCCAATTTATTGTAACTTTACATGTTTGATCTACTGTGTCGATAGTCTTATTTTTATTGATACTACAGGCGTTCTTTGAAATATGCGTCGAGCTCTTGTCCATGCGTTCCTTCGAAAAACTCATTAAAATAGATTGGTTGAGGTTCATGTTATACACAAAAGAAGTTCTGTTTCAGTTTGGTGTTTACGAAAGTGGCTCGTAAATTTCTCCTAAACTCGTATTCGCATATCATGGTGAACGTTATTTGAAGTCATAATACTACAAGACTATTGTAGCTGTTCTTATAATCACTGACAAGCCTAATCGGTCATTATGTAGGTACTACACCTGTTTTATCCTGTACCATGAAAACTTATTATTTCCAATTAGAGTTATAATATATTAGGTCAGTGTTCTTTCAGTACGATGCATAATATAAACAAGCTTATATCATTTACTAATTGTTCTATTTTTTTAATTATGTTTACTTTTCAAACATTTAAACTAACGCTTACCTCTGTTGTGCTTGCACTGATTCATTTGAAACAGTAAATGTTGGATCTGGTAAATATCGAAAAGTGTCGTTAACCATTAACATTGTCAAGTCATCAATTACAACCTGCAGTTGACTCATATTTCGAGCGACAGATGATATTCCAGTTTTGCACTTGATGTTCTCTGAACTGACTTTACTTTGAAATACACTATAATTTATTAAAAAAAACTTTTTGAATAAGAGTTTGGAATGCTTGGGAAAAAGTCTAGTAAACGCATTTGTAATGCAAATGATAGAAAGAAAACGTCGACAGAGAAAATTATAGTCATCTAAACGAACCTGTCGTTTTTTCCACATGACTACTATGTATTCCGATTAAAAGAGTTACAGGTGTTGTAATAAATAAATAAGTTATAAAAATACCATGCACGTAATATATAATGAATTAAGAATGAAACGGCAACTCAATACAGTAATGTTGTAGATACGATTTTAAAATTTCAATACAATACTACACTTATAATAGAAGTCTTTTAAAAATGGCAAAATGTGACTAAATCGAAATGAGTTAACAAACAGTCAATCGATGTAGGCAATGTTTCTATATTCTGGTATAAAAGTCAAGATTGGTTTTCGTTAATCAATAGCATTTGTTAAATGTGAGAAATTAAAGTAAAACTGTTTATTTGATTATAATTCCTTTAGGTTAACTTAAGTTTTGTATCAAATATGTATAGATAATCAAACTTATAATACGCATACGTTTTTATACAAATTATATACAAGAATAAAGGTCGCAAATGTTACTATACCTGCATTCTATACGAGTCGTATTATCATGAAACGAGATGTTGTATCTTTTGTTTCCTTCAAAACGTATATTGTGACCTGTTATTGTAACAATTGTGCCTCCAGATAGGATACCTTTTTTTGGAGAGAATTTAGAAATATCAGGATCCTGAAATAAAAGAGGGACGAAAGATACCAGAGGGACAGTCAAACTCAGAGATTGAAAATAAACTGACAACGCCATGGCTCAAATAAAAAGACAAACAGACAAATAATAGTACAGAAGACACAACATAGAAAATTCAAGACTAAGCAACACGAACCCCACCAAAATGGGGGTGATCTCAGGTACTCCGGAAGGGCATTCAATTTATGAATTTATGAAATAAATTGTATAGAGCTATTATCTTAAGGATTACACATAAAATAAAGTCAGTGATGATATTTAATTAATCAGGATATCACATTCTTATACATCTGATTGATATAAATACATCAAATTAATTTTAATTATATTAAACTATTTCATGTGTTTGCTGTTATGTGTTTATGTTTTATTGATCATTATATAAGAAAACGTGCAGATGTTAATAAAGTTCCTCATCTTGCATATCAAATTAAATTTAGAAAGTTAGACGCTATTTTATGAATTATGGTATTACTTATTGGTCGATATTCAAGCAGCTTTCATGCTTCTTAAACGCGTTTATAAAAAAAAAACCAAGAATACTTTAGTTTAAAATACCTTAAATGTGAAGGAAAAGCTACTGGAATTGCTTTTATTATCATTTACTGAAACATAAATGATATTCGTCATGGATTCGTTGTTTTTTTCAGTAATACAAGTCAAACTGTAAAAAAAAAGCAAAGTGAACACTATAAAGATGCACAGAATCAACGCTTTTGTTAAGACTATCGTTTATAAATAAATTTCGCATTACTAAAGTGAATGACAAAACCGTGCCGGTATGATTAATACACTTGTTTCCGTTGATTGCATCTCTGACTTTCAAAACTCAGTAGATATTTTACGATTGTTTATTTTTCAAAAGTTGTTGTCGTGTTGTTTTATCTTAATATTCTCTCAATATGTAGTAATGAATCATGATAGCGTATGATGACATTGGATATTAACATTTATATTTTTAAGTGTTTTTATCAGTTACATCTTTGGATTGATGCAATGCAAAAGTGGTATAGGAAAACAAGTACACATGAGGTTCAACTAATTAGCTCTCATATATTTTGTTTCATGTTGATCAATGCATGGTGTTTTATGAAGTGCTTTGTTGATTGTTGTGTATACTTTATATTTTCGTTTGAACATTTTGTATTCTCTTTTCTTAAACTATTATTTTTATTGCCTCTAAATATCGTCTTCATTTTTGTATCCTTGCACTTGATATATTAGGCAATTTGATACATATCGCGGGATATTTCAATATTAATGAATCACCTACTTCATTCGTCGGTTGTGAGGTATATGTGAGTATAGTAAATTTAACTTTGAACAGAATAAGTTAAAAAATGTCAGTTATTTTTTTCTTAATGTAGAAATAATAAATATGCTAGAAAAAAGATTTCGTAAACGCAATTACGAAAATCAAAAGATTATCTTCAACAGCACAAACATGCATATTTATGTATGAAATGCAACATAAGTTAAAAAGACTCCAAAATAATATATGACATTTAGGATTATTCTTATAATAAATAGTTGGCTGCTTTTTACACTTTCAGATTTGACAATATATGTACGCATTTCCTAAAACATGTCATAATTTGATTTGAGTTTTCAATTTTAACTCCCATTAAATTTGATAGATAAATAATAAGAGGAGTCTGGTTGCACATTGATCAAATAAAGGACAAAGAACTGAACAACAGTTTTTATCGTATATTGGGTCGTTTAAAATTGATACTATAAGTCCGATAAGTCGGAAAATCATAATTCAAAAAAGAAAAAATCAGTTAAAAAAATTGGAGCTCCTTTTCGAGATATTTAATATCTTTTAAATGGAAGGAAAAGACTGACTCTGTCTTTAACCTTATATTTGCAATAGTACTATTTTGGTCTCAAATGGAAATAAAAGAATTCAAGAATCTGCGTAAATTCTGTTAAATGAGCTTTTATGAGCTATTGAAGTCTTATAAGAAAAGACACAAAAGGCACAATATTTTTCCCTGTATTGTTGGGGGAAAAACAAGGAGCCCGAATATCTGACACAAAACCCTTAATCTCAACTCAGTACATCCATTACACCGAGTAATAAGATGATTTATTTGTGGTTTTGTTTGACGAACGGTCTCGACAAAATAACCCAATTTACGATAAAACCTTATACATGGATACGTTTGTAAATAAAAAGTTAATACTGTTCTTTCAATTAATTTCAATTTGTCATACTTGTATATAAGTTTCCAAATTATTAATTATACAGAATTATTTTACAATATGTCATTGTGTAGCCAATATCTGAAGAGACGACATCAAAAGTTTAATTTGGATAAAAAACTTAATTCATATGGTTTTTTCACTGACCTCCCTACCCCCCCCCCCCCCTTAACCCCTTCTCTCTTAACTTAATTTGGGAAAAATTTGATTGACCAATAAGGATATATATATAATCGATGTCAATTAAACAAAACTTGCAGCAATGTTGACCCCCTCCCCACATCCCCAAACTATTTGAATTAAGTTTTTTATCCTTCAATGATTTTTTGATTTCGTCCCTAACATAATTAAACACCTAAAAAAAGTCCCTGATTGAGCATTGTATGGCTAGTTATGTCAGACTAAAGCATATCAAATATGCTAAGTGATATTTAGAATATAGCATAGTGCTCTCGACTAATGAAATTGTAGGATTTGATGTATATTAATTGCAAAGAATGAATGTAAACCATGTTTGTAGTAAGGGATTACCCTATTATGTTGGTCTATTAACAGTTCAAAACAAATAGTTTCTATAGATAAGTTACAACTGCCCCGAAGCACATTTATCAGATTAAAAGGATTTATCACAGTGATATAAACTGACTAAAAGTTGAATTGTGAAACAAACCAAAAGATCTGATATGTTGAAGTTTACTTGTGCATTAAAATGTGTTCATTTAATGTTATCATGAAGATATTATTAACTTCAAATTACTAAAAAATTAAAAACAAAACCAACATTGACCAAAGCAGCGCTAAAATAAAAAAAAAAGTTTTAAACCTTCAGCTTTCCCACACTCTGATTACTGAACCGGCGGTTGGGAAGAATAGTTATTTCTAATATTCCGATCAAGTAATAAAAAAAATGATTTCAGATTTGAATATTAAGGCATTTTATTAGAACATTTCCCTGACATAACGAAATACTTATTGATTTAAAAAAACAGAAACAAAATATTTGCTTTGAAATAAAATAAGTTGTAACTCAAATGTATTTGTTGATTTAAACTGTAAATAAATAAAAAAGGATAATTCCACGCTAAAATATTACATGATTTTACCTCTAGTCAATGTAGTAAAAACAAACGCAACAATACGCATAGTAAAACTCAGTTTAAGAGACGCCCGAGTCCGATGTCCGAATAGGTAACAAACGAAACTAAACAAAATGACAGTAATCCATAAATTCACAAAGGACTACTAGCAGTTACTGACATGCCAGCTCCTGACCTCTATTAAACTGATTGAAAGATGATGTCTTCATCATATGAATATCAAGCACAATCCCTCCCGTTTGGGATTTAGTATTATACCATCATAAAATATATGAGAACATATGAGTTTTGCTCATTGTTCACGGCCGTACAGTGGCCTATAGTTGTTAATTTCTGTGTCATTTTGGTCTCTTGTGGAGAGTTGTCTCATTGGCAATCATACCACATCCTCTTTTTTATAACCCGTGTCATGCCATCAACTGCTCGTACTTAATCATGAAAAAAGGGATAATCATTCTCTTAAATATACTAAGAGCAATGAATTGGAAAATTAAATCACTCAAATTATGTACATAGAAGACATGAATCAATATTAAGTTGGAGTAAATAGATAAATTGATCTTTACTTATTATACAGTGTTTGGAATGTTACGTTGTGACATCGTACTCCATCAAAGTCAACAGTAACAGTATCATTGACATTTCTAATAAACTGTCCAGTTATTGTTACTAATGTACCACCATTCACTGGTCCACTTGTTGGATTAACCTGCATGAAAAAAACATATAAATTTAGGAAACAGAAAAACGTTCATTTATTAAATATTTTAAATCATACTCTAAATTATAATAATTTGTTTTAATTAAAGCTGTATCATTCCAAAGTCAATGCCCGTAATTGAACCGTTTTACTTAGTTGTTATGTATCATATTTGTTTTTCGTTTATCATTTTGTACATTATCAGGCCGTATAATTGGTTTACGCTTATCCTATTAGGAGGGTATCATTAGCTTAGTAGTCAGAACTTCAGTACCGGCTTGATTTATAACAAACACTTCTTCAATATGTTTATATGTGAGAGCCTTGGTAACTATAACGTTTCTTATATAAATAAGTGTGAATAACATTCATCGTTTACTTTTAAAATGGTCGAAACCTCTAGTAGACATGTGTTACTTGGTGTTTTCCAACATTAATGGTTAAATATTACTGATACTTTCAAAGATTCAAGCACGATCAAGTCATTAACTTAATACAAAAAAAATCAGTTATATTCCGAAAGGGACAATTACCCTGGAGGAAATGACAAACCGACACTAAAATACACAAGACTAGTTTCCGTACCCAAGATAACAAGCTAGTACCACTGACATAAATTTCAAAAACTCGCCAAACACAATGTATTCTACAATTAAACAGACAACCTGTCACTATATAAGAACTAAATGTGTACTTGTGTAGAACAACTGTTTACATAATTAGCTATATTTAAGATGTTCGTCCAGATTTTATCTTCGTGAATATAGTCGTTTGTATTTAAAAACCAGATATAGATTTAATAACACATTGCTTAGCACTGAATCGTTTTATAACTTTATGATTCAATGTACTTCTTTCCGTTCAGTTTTCCCCAAATTTGAAAAAAGTGTTCTAAATGATTCCAAGAATGATTCTTTAAAACATAGTACATGTATGAATAATATTTTTCTAAAGTTTCATCTTTAGAATTTTTTTTTATCTTTTATCAAAGTGTCATTCTTAATTCAATGCTCGTTTGGGTCAAAGTTGTCTAATGTTCTTGATGCTGCTGCATTATTCTCATATTCCAATGCAAACGACATGAACAATTGGTCATTCTTTCAATACTACTAGGTTAAATCGCCTAGAAATCTTGTATACTAGTATACGTCAAATATTAATCTGTATTCTATGGGGTCTATATGGTTGCCATTACTTAAATCACTCATAATGCACAAATGTCTTAGAAGTTCAGTAAATCACAATTATTAGATATACTGTCTCATCTCAGTTTCAAATGTTGAAGTTGAAATAACCCCTTCGTAAATTTTATGGACGCCATCATCAGTTGGCTGACCGTTATAAAATACCCGTTTCACAGATAATATCGGATATGTTCCTTATGTCGTAAATACAATCCCGTTCCCTTTTCGACCTAACAAATTAGACTATTTCCCGGGTGTATAATAACATGAGCAACAGGACGGCTGCTACTTGTGTCACAGGATCTGCTTATCCTTCCGTAGCACCTGAGATCACCTCCAGTTTGTGGTTAGGTTTGTGTTGCTTAGTATTTAGTTTTCTATGTTGTGTCTTGTGTACTTTTATTTGTCTGTTTGTCTCTTTTCTTTTTTTCAGACTAGGCGTTGTTAGTTTTTTTTTCGATTTATGAGTTTGAATGTCCCTCTGGTATCTGTCGCTCCTCTTTCAGTAATGATTCCTTTTGAAAAATTCGAAAATAAAACTTCTAGAAAAACCGCTTTCGGGAGAAGATATTTTCATTTATATAAACATACACCTTATAATATCTATACACGTTTATCATTTTTTTCTAATTCTTAAAAAAAAAAACTTGCACCTGATAAATTTCTGGTGAACACTTCACGACATAATTGTTATTAACAAGTTGGAAACATTCAGGATCTGAAACAAAAAATACGATGACTTTAGAAACTGAAATCAGAGATGTCTGCAAAAATAAAGTGGTGCAGCATAGCTCCTCTTGTGACAATGTCCGTTTCAAAAACCTTTCTAAAAGGAAACAAAGTTTCTTGACGAAAATATGATTTTTAGACAGATATTATCATATTTATTAAGCATTTAATAGAATACGGAAGCCTACTAGACAAATTTGTAATTTGTAAGATTTGAAATGCCAGAGGTATGCACATATTCATGGTTAATGTTTAAAGTCACATTTACCCTTACTAATATAACTATGATAACTAGCACTAGCTTTTATTTTCAACAATGAATGACAGGATTATGTTTTTATATTATTTTAATTTATGATGAAACATGGGAAATTACATATTATAGTATTAGAAACAAATTATATTAAATAAGTAACACTTGTAAGATCGATCAAGTCATAAAGATATAATAAGATAAAGATATTACAATTGATATTGTTCATTTAAAGTTGCTTCTAACAAATGCCACTTCTAATCCATTTTAACTTTTTGTGCCGGGATAAGATTAGTATGTTTCTATATAAATCCAATATTTTATATATTCTCCCATCATATTTTGTGGGCAATGTGTTCTTACAACTAAATTTATAAAAATAGTATCTAAATGAAATTTTAAATAATTCTTAAATGAATGACAGGATTAAGATATACTTTTGAGGTGTTTGTCTTTACATTCATGTTATTAACTTTTGCGACTAGCTTGATAAAGAATACCACAATAATCAGAGGATGGTTTTGATATTAAAATGCGAGGCTTTATTTTTAGTTCAGAGTTTTAGCAACCATTTTAGTAAACAATTTTTATAATTCTATAAAATGCTTTTAAATCAGTGCTAACACTATAATTTTGTAATGATTATTCAATTTTTTTTATTAAAATTATTTTTTTTATTAAAAATAATTTGTGATATAACTGCAAATGAGACAATAACATAAATGACACAAAAGGTAAAAGAGCAAAAATATCGAATCGAACATTAAAGCGGAAACTCCTTTATCGTGCTTATTAAATGGCAAAATAAAATGTTCAAACAAATAGAAAACAGCTGTCATATTTCTATGCTAGAACATCATGAACATGGTGGATTATTCATGGTTTTATAGCTAGCTTAATATATCACTTACACGGCAGTCGCATGCAATTCCTTCATTTTATATTAATAACAATGTGTAAACAAACAAACAGATGAAATAGTTAAAAATGTCAAAGGTAGGGGTACAGCAGTCAACATTGTGTTAAAATCTTAATCACTACAAAATCAAACAAATATGTCAAAAAAGAAACACCAAAAGGCATAAATTGTACACTTCAAGATACGTATTTTGACGACCAACGTCTCTACGTTGACACTAAAGACTGATATAGTTGACAATCCCAGATTTTATACAATGATAAAAGGGCTAACTAAACAAAAATTAAAAACTTAAGCATTTCAAATTCCAACCAAGGGATAAGAGTTTCTCATGAGGGAAGATATGTTTCCTTAGTTAAAATGATTTCGAAATCTCATTTTTATCCGAAAGGGTACAAAAATTTACCCGCGTTGCACTTAGTATTAAAACAAATTAAAGAAATCTTTTTTAAAAGTGTTCAGTTATCTGTGAATAATTTGATAAACTTTTGATTGCAATTACAATACAGATTACGTTCTAAATGTTATTAATTACATTTGGAAAAGAACTGCGCTCAAACCAGTGCTACATCTAGGAGCCATTTTAAACTTGAAGTTAGAAGAAAGTTTTTTTTTGCTTCGTGTTGAAGACCACATTGTGACTTTGTTATGAAGAACAGCAACAAAAGCGCATGTTTTTACCTATACTGAGTTTGTTTCATTGATGGATACTCCCTTCCCTTTGTTTTTTCTTCTATTATGCCTTGCCAGTCAAGATTCAAGTACTATTGAGATTATCGAGGAAACGTGACGTCCACACTATTGTACTTGTACATGGTCGACGTATTATTGTCAGTGACGTCGCCTTTAGCGGAAATACGTACTTGTATATTGAAAGTAATGGCTGAACAGTTGTTGTAATACACATATCATCTATATTTACGGTGCCTTGACCAACGGATCTCGAAAAATTAAAATCAGTCAGATCCAGGAACAGAAACGCTGTTACCAGATAATTCCGCAGAGAAGATGAAGCAAAGGAGAATACAAATTTCGATGAAGAAGAAGTATCGCAAAACTTGTTGAAAAACAAAAATTGCTTGAGGACTTGAATGAACAAATTTTAAAGTTAACATAACCGAAAGATGTGGAAAATGAGATTATTGATTCAGATGAATATTCGCTAAAAAGGGAAACGAAGATTCGACACGTACGTAAGTTCATACAAAATATCCCGCAGGCTGTCATACTGAATCACATACTGCAACTGACACATTAAATTCAAAAACTATATCGTTTGTTCCAACGCACAATATACATACAATTACTTGAAAGCACAGGTAGAACTTGAAGCACTAGGATCAAAAACAGATTTCGCACTCACAAATGTAAACTAAGTAGAAGCCGTAAAAAGAGAGGTTTGGTAAACAAGACAAAATCAAAAATGCATACATGCAGGCATTATTAGAAATCCCTTCGCCTAGAAATCCACTAACAAGCTTACAAAGTTTTTACGATAAAATGGAAGGTTATGGCATGGGATAAGAAGCTTTGGGTCAGACACAGGAAGCATACGACACGTTACTTGTTCTCATAATTATGAACAAATTACCCGGGGAAGTCAGAAGACATATCCCGCAAGAACACAGAAAAAAACTTGAATATTACGGGACCTCCGTCAAAGCATATTAGACGGAATAAATATAATGGACGCAGGACAAGAGATAGAGTCTACACATAACTTGTCCACAACATTATGTGTCTTTTCCGGAGCGAAATCGGCGAAGTCGAAGCAAAACGTGAACAAATCTTATAAGAATATTGAGACTAGACCTTGCGTTTTCTGTCACGAAATACACTCACCTACATATTGCAGTAATATAACCGACACGGAAATCTGCATGCACATTGGAAAACGAGAAAATTTATGCTTTTAGTGCCTTAGTAACCACAGACACTAAACGAATGTAAATCAGAGAATACATGTAAACATAAAACACCAAACAAGCTTATGTAATGCCCATTAAACTTACGATATAAACCAGGGAATGAAGTGAGAGATAGAAACGGGGGTTATAGCTCAACACATATGAATTTCCGCGCAAATGATAACCAGAGCAGCAACCCGCCAAACCCGCCATCCTCGAATTCGACAAACGTTAACATCGTAAAAAATTGCATACAACGGAACAAGACACTACAATTTTATATTCACAATCGACAAAATCGCGAACAAATGTACTTTTGAAAACCGCCGTAGCATAAGTAGGCTCGAATCAGCATTATATCGACACAACTATTCTTTTTGATGAAGGAGCACAAAGATCGTTTGTAACGCAGAACTTAACGAATCAACACCACTTACATATAGAGGGAACAGAGATAATACATTTACCGGCATTAGGAAGTGAAAAGAAAAAAGTGAGACATTTAGACAAGACAACATTCTACCTAAAAACCGAAACAGGACATATACTAAAGCAGTGCAAATCAAAGTACTGATAGTACTGTTGATTGCTCAATGTTTTTTTTTTATCTCACACGTTGCTGTAGAAAACAATCTAAGAGAGACTTTAGAATTTTGAGTCAATAGGAATCAATAGTAAGGAGATCGAAGAAGATGATACATATATTAAAACTTATCAGAACAGATCATTTGATTTCCTTGAAGAAACAAATTTCGCTATGTTACCATGGAAACAGGACCATGATGAATTACCAACAAATTTCACAGTTACGAAGAGAAGGATATAAAACGTCACTAAAAGAATCATTCAAAACCCTGTTATGTTGATGAAATAATGAAACATTATACAAGAACAGGAACAACGATTTTTCATAGAAAAAGGGGATGAAACAGCAGGAACTTCAAGAATACTACATGACATTCCTGATCATCCAGTACAGACGAAATCGAGCAGCACTCGTATCAGAATTGTTTACGACTGCAGAAAAAGGAAAAGATGGAAATTCGGATATCATATGGAGTATATATCTCCCAATTGATACGATATTCCCGGGCTTTTATTTCCTATCATGATTTCCTTAAAGAGGGTTCCTGCTCACAATGAAGCTATTAAACAAAGAATTCCAATTAGTGCAGATAAAATCGCCCCTTCGTAAATTTTACGGATGCCATCACGAGTTGGTTGGAATAACTGTTTCACAGATGATATTGGATATGTTCCTTACGTCGAAACTACAATCCCCTTCCTATTTCATGAATGTGACATACCGAATTAAACTATTGACCGGGTTTGTGATAATATGAGCAAATGACAGGTGTCAAATTTGGAGCAGGATCTGCTAACCCTTCCGGAGCACCTGAGATCACCCCAAGTTTTTGGTGGGGTTCGTGTTGCTTAGTCTTTAGTTTTCCATGTTGAGTCTTGTGTACTATTATTTGTCTGTTTGTCTTTTTCATTTTCAGCCATGACGTTGTCAGTTTATTTTCGATCTATGAGTTTGACTGTCCTTCTGGTATCTTTCGCCCCTCTTTTACGCAGTTAAGTAGAATTCATGGAACAACCAGTAAAAATTATCAATTCAGTTATGAATACAGGACTAACAGAATATTCCGTGACGAAATAGCCCGTGAGATAGACCAATGATGTTAAAGATGACCATTAGTGATGAAGTAGATAGACAATTACGCGTTTAGCGTAAAAAAGAAAAAAAAAGTGACATCAATAGAATTTAGTTGCTAAATGTAATTTCCGTTTTAAATGATTTGCTCAGTATTTCAAAGTAAAACACAACGCGAGTGACAATTTCAATTTGATATTTTTCATTGATTGACAGTAATTTATCAGTGAAGCGATTGATCAATTGACATTTGAGATTATTTAGAAAATTTTGATATTTTTTACTTTTTTTGGCCCTAGTATGTTGAGACTATCGCGGGAATATAACGTCCAAAGTATTGTACTTGTCCATGGTAGACGTAGTAATGTCAGTGACGTCGCCTTGGGCGGAAATACGTACTTGAATATTAAATGTAATGGCTGAACAGTTGTTGTAATATACATTGCCTTAACTATCATATATAAGTAATTAGCCACTGGAATGTTGAAACTTTCCGGGATTCATATTTTGACGATTCTATGCTAGATCTGAAGAATCGAAAACTTATGTTGTTGCATCGATATGTATAGCAACAATATTTGAATGGTTATATTTAATCTGTTAACGTTTTAATTTATTGGTCACTTTATCTATAAAATGTATGATAAATTGCCCATACCAAGCTCACATGCATTACCAATCCGTCCATTTAAGCAGCCATGTGTACAATGTCCACTCTCTAGGTCACATGGTCCACTACAGTTAACGTTGCATTGTTTAGTGCATAGAGGTCCGAATTGCGTAGGTGGACAACCTTAAACAAGATGTAACATTGAATTTATTGTTTTATGACACAATAATTCCATACGAGATTTCAATCGCTTTTTAATTCTAATTAATATTAGCAATTTTGAATAATGTGCAATGATTGATGATATTATAATGAAATAATATCATTTATTTTAGTTTTGACATTAATAAACAACTATTTAACTATAATTGACATACGATCACTATAAAAAAAAAAAAATCAATTCGACATACATATTATATAGCCTATAGCCAGTTTAACCATAATTTGGCTATATCCTTTGGTTGCACCTGTCTAAATTCAGAAACCTGTTGTTTAGTGGTTGCCGTTTGTTGATATGGTTATAAGCGTTCTCGTTTCTCATGGTTTTCCCGTTTGAATTGCTTTACATTAGTCATTTTTTTAGCCCTTTATAGCTTGCTGTTCGGTGTGAGCAAAGACTCTATGTTGAAGACCGTACTTTGACCTATAATGGTTTACTTTTACAAATTGCGACTTGAATACAAAGTTGTTTCATTGGCATTATACCACATCTTTTCATATCTATGTGAAATATTGCATTTCAAATGTTTATATTCTACAAACGAAACGTTTGAAAGAAAATTTTAGCAAACGGATAATTTTCATTTACCAACAAGTGACCCTTTATATTACTTTTGTGAACACGAGTCAATTAAGTGTGTGGCCTAGTTCTTTTGGTATATTCTTCTTCTTTATAGAAATTCGGCAATTCCTGGGGTCTGTTGTTCAACTTGTCGTTAAATTAAACGAGTCGTTAAATTTTACTAATCACTGCGTTAAATTTAATCAGTCCATTATCATGTTGTTCAACTTGTCGTTAAATTTAACGAGTCGTTTAAAATTGTCAAAGTGTCGTTATATTTAATCGACCTCATTGAGGATGATTAAATTTTAATCAGTTGATTAACCTCAATCTAAGATGGCTGTCAATGTTTTGTTTCAACCACCTGTTGTAAGAAGAGAGCGACATTTTCGCGGTTTTGACCCTCTAGAAAGGGAATTTTCTGATGAGGAGCTAAGGCAGAGATATAGATTTGGCAGAGAGACCATTGGGTACCTGTCAGATTTAATGAGAGGGGATCTGGAGCGTGGGACAAACAAGGAGACAGCCCTTTCAGTGGAACAACAGGTTATGATTGCCTTGAGGTTTTATGGAAGTGGATCACACTTGCAAGTAGTTGGGGACACGATGGGATTTGACAAGTCAACTGTGTCTCGGGTGATTGACCGTGTGACAGATTCATTAGTTGCCATGAAGGATGACTTCATATCGTGGCCAGATAATCAGAGGAAGAATGTGATAAGGGCTGGTTTTTATGAAAAGGCTGGTTTTCCAAACGTGGTTGGATGCATTGACGGGACTCACATACGGATTACTGGGCCTAGCATTGATGAACCAGCATTTGTTAACCGAAAGGGGTTCCATAGCATCAACGTACAAGCCATTTGTGACCATGAAGGTAATTTAAAACACTGTATTATACCTATTTTATGTTTACAACATGCTTTGTGTGCGTCCTTTTTCTTGACATCTTCATTCGTCCTTGACCATATATACATGGCTGGTTTTCTGTTGAACTGGTTTTCAGCTTATATGAAAATCGATGGATAAAGAAAGACAACTCAATCTTGACATATACTTTCTATTGGATTCGCAGACTCGATCATGAGTTGCTTTTTACCAGAGACATATACATGATATACATGATATATACACATAATTTGTCTCAGTTTTTACCGTTTCACTTTTAAATATGCTGAATCGAATGAACTGCTAAGAGTTTATGAACATAAATTTATTGATCAAAATAGTTATAAAGATTTGCCTTAGGTAGAATTTGTCACAGTCAGGCTTATAAACTTGTGAAACGTCAACAAATAGTGTGCCCCATGTAGTTTGAAGAAATTCTAGATCTACCTCAAAATGTTTCTGTGAGAAGCCCCCCCCCCCCCCCCCCCCAAAAAAAACAACCAAAAAACATACAAAACTGAAAAACACAAAACAAAAAAGTAAGTGTCCAATCTGTCATCCAAATATCAAGTTCGCCTACCCATTCTTTTCGGTTGGGAAATAGTGACCAGTCCTTTAAAAATAAGCCAGTCATTGTTCAATATATTTTTTTTAAATGTTAAGGGAGCATAATACTTCGATCCTCGATGTATTGTTTATCTGAATTGTTTATACTATACATATTTTGCTTTCATCACATTGCAAATTCGGCTAATATTTTAATGACTCGAACTATAATGAACAAACTACATGCATGCACATAAAAGAAGATGTGGTAATGATTGCTAATGGGACATATCTCCACAAGAGATTAAATGACACAGAAATAAACAGCTTTGGGTGACCATACTTATTCACAATCACTGACTCGCCGTTTGCCTTGACAAATGAATTATGGAACTACTTTTTTCCACTTTTTTAATTATCATATTTTTGTTTAAAGGTAGATTCACCAACATCAGTGCTAGGTGGCCAGGATCAGCACATGATTCTCACGTTTTCAGAACCGCAGCCATAGGACAACATCTTGAGAATGGATATCGAGGAATTGGACAAGGTGTATTGTTAGGAGACAGTGGCTATCCCTGCGGACAGTTTTTGATGACACCATACAGACAACCAGCTGCTGGTAGAGGTCAAGCAAGGTTTAACAGAAGACATTGCTCAACAAGGTCAACAATAGAAAGGACATTTGGAATATGGAAGAAGCGTTTTCACATTCTAGGATCAGAGGTACAATTCAATTCTTTACAAATAAATATAGTAGTAATATGAATATTTGACATGGTGTATGCCCTCATATTTTAAAAGTCATGTTTTTTTTCTTGTGAGACTGCTGTCTACTAAATCTCTCATTAGTACATTTTTCGATTTCTCTTTTCAGTTAAGGTCTTCATAATGGTCCCCTTCTCTGTCTTTTGGTTATAGCTACTGTACGTTTTTTTTTGGCTGACCACAGTTTGGTTGCCTATAATTGCTTACATCCACTTCATTTTAACTTTGCAGGATACATACATTTAAGTTATAAAATTAACAATCACTCCAAATCTCCTTATTTTTATTACGTAATAAAACCCGAAAATAAAAAATGAAAAATCAGTTGTATATTAAAGGGCTGATAAAACTGACCTCAGTTAAATATCAAGCCAGGACAAGAACACAATGATCGACAATTTATCACACAGATCAAAACCCTAAAATTATACGGATAACAAGGATCCAGTTGGAAAATTGGTAATGTTAGTTCGGTTACTTCATGTAGTCCTGTTTGGGGTAACTGCTCCAAGTTAGTCATTACTGTAACTTTATTAAATCGTGAATGCTACAGTACATCATCAGTTGGACAGTTTGTTCAGCTTTATGTCTGATTTGGTCCTTTTTTTAATTAAATTATAGTATTTTTGTAATAAATTTACTTATTCATGAGCAATGTTAGGGACGACATCAAAAGATCGATGTAGGATAAAAAAATTTAAATCAAATAGTTTGGGGGTGGCGGGGGTCAACATAGCTGAAAGTTTTGTTAATCTAAAATCGATTTTACATATATCCATATAGGTAAATCATTTTTTCCCAAATTAAGTTAAGAAGGGGGGTAGGGGGGTCAGCGAAAAAACTATGTGAATTAAGTTTTTTATCCTACATTGAACTTTTGATGTCGTCCCTTAATTCATGCTACATACAAATAGTAATTCTGTCACACTTTAAAATAAACGTTTTTAAATTGTATTCCAGATCCGAATGAAACCTGATAAAGCTTGCAGACTCATCATTGCTTGTGGTATTCTGCACAATATTGCCATCATGAGGAATGAACCTGAAGTTGCAGAAGAACAATTGATTGACAATCAACCTCAGATGCCACCCTATAATGGTCCACAGGACGGAAAAGGCATACGGGACCATTTTGCTACCACTTTTTTTGCCTAATAAATTGCATGTTTTTATTTT
The DNA here is from genome assembly GCF_965363235.1 of Mytilus galloprovincialis. NCBI lineage: Eukaryota > Metazoa > Mollusca > Bivalvia > Mytilida > Mytilidae > Mytilus > Mytilus galloprovincialis. Next base: position 61,525,380 of record NC_134838.1, on the reverse strand, counting down.
TCCATATTTTCATAAATTGTCTTTCATTAAAAAAATGAGGAAATTTGAAAATAGTAACAAATCTTTGTATGATCAGTTTGACAATGTGTTGAGAGAGGAAGTGTGCATTTTCGCGACTTCAATACTGGTATAGTAAATGGTGAGCAGTTAGTCGCCTATGAAATCAAAAACCCAGTAGCCAGGAAACTGTTTTTCAGTACAAGAATAAGAATATGTGGTATGATTGCCAATTGATTATATCAATTACCATATGGAAAAAAAATTCTTATTTAAATGCCCAAAAAAGGCACAAGCCATGGCCGACAGTGCAAGGACTGTATAGCCAAGCAAGGTCATTTAAAATTTTTTGATTCATGTATCACTTATTATTTTTTGAAAGATGGAGGTGCAATATGTGGCTAAATTGTAATTACTGGTCTATTTTCTTTTACATAGGAGTGTGCACACAAAATTAAATGAATGTGTTGGCCTCATAGTAATTTCTGAAATACAAATCAACAATATAACAATGAATTTAATACATTTAATACATAGAGGCAAGTGCCTGAGAGATTGTAACTGGTTCAGAATTGCCACCCACTAACTTCTGCAACAGCTCAATTTGTAGTTCCAGTTTGTTCCTCTCCAAGTCCATATGCACTTTCTGCTTCTCTTGGATTTCTAATTTACCTTGCAGTGCACGATACTGCATGTCGTGAATATCCTGCACTGTTACCTTTTTCAAAGGTGTTCTCACTGTCCTACAAATAATAAACACATAATGAATTCTGTAAAAGATCGATTAATTTTACATCTCTTTTTATTGATCGATTTAACGTCATAGTTCCATCAAATAACGAGTCAGAATATGTCACGTTTTCCGGCTTGAAATATGTGAATAGGTGGGGGAACTGTCAGAAAAATATATGAAAATGTAAAAAAAAAAAACTTGAAGTATTGACCAAATAATCTAGGGGAACCTGTTTCCACAAAACATTTTCAAAGAGTTCTTGTATACATCCCCATAGTACGGTAGAAAAATAATTTTTTTTAAATCTAAAATTTCGGGAAAATATTCATTCTACTTATGAACTAAAAATCGTTTTTGTTGAAGGTGGCTTACGGTGACCTTCAGTTGTTAATTTCTGGTCTCTTGTGGGGAGCTGTCTCATTGGCAATTATACCACATCTTCTTTTTTTACATTTACAACTTACTTCTGCTTATCTGTCCTATCTGTTTGTTCTTGAATATGTGGAACGACTGTTTCTGTCAGGATGGGGTCATATCCTGAAAGCAGAGACGGACTTGGTGGACTGGAGGGGGGGTGGACTGTCCCTTATCAGAGATGCTGCAGATTCATACAAATCCTGGCTGGCATCTTCTTCCGGCAAAGTGGCATTGATAGATGGTTGATCTGTCATAAATGAGAACAAAATTATTCGTTGATACTGTGTTTGGGTATATTTTATTAATTCTAAAAGGGGGGGGGGGCAATTGAAAAGGCATACTATCATCATTCAATTAAATTCAGATACAATTACTTTAAATTTCAAGATAAAAATATTGCACAAGACTAATTAAGACCCTATTTCAACCCTTTTCAGATTATCAAGGGTCTCAGCTATAAACTAATATGTGTTCCTGTCTAGGTTCAGTCTGCAACAACAAATTGATCAACTTTATTCCGGATTTATGACAACCAGTCCGTATCTGTTTTAATATTATAAATCATGACTGGTTTTCGGTTGAAATTAGCTATTGCGGTTCCCTTTAATCAATCAACAGATACCAGTTTAAAGACGACTTGGCGGGCACCTGCAGCCACTTGTGAACTAATGTTGAAAATAATACTTTAAAACTGTTATCAGTTTAAGCAAATGCAATCTTTTAATAGTATATCAAGTGGAAAACCTTCAAACCAACAAGAAACACGTTGGCAATCATTTAATGATCGAAAATATTGGTTAAAATAAATTGTTATCAGTCACGTGATATCAGTTGGGAATTCCCCTACTTGTTGTGACGGCGGAGCAGACGAAACTTTTACCAAAATTTAAGAAAGGAAACTATGTATCCCGGTATTAAAAAGGATACAAATATTTGTGTTAATTTCATTGAAAATTAACAATAACAATAAAAAGAACCTTCAAAACAAAATTTAGCCAAAAAATGTTTGTTTTTATATGATAAATAAAAACTTGTTAAGTGAAACTGATCAAGTTACTTTTTACAAAGTTCAATAAGGTAGAGCCTTGAGAAGTTCTAATTAAGGGGAAAACACATTTGGGGATTTATTTCAAAGTGTTAAAAAATATTTACTTACTTGTCTGGAATGATTCAGTTTCAAGTCCACCCTGAATCCCCCTGAAGCTGGTGGTGTCCTTCATAAGATGGATAACTTTTTCTACTGCAGAGCTTGGTTGTTTTGGAGCTGGTCCTCCCCCAGTTTTGAACAACTCACTCCTGTGAGTTGTGTACACAGCCTTGGCCACTCTTGTGGTATTCCTCCACTTGTTCCTAACTTCTGTGGCTGTACGGATGGCAACTTCAAGAGAATTGACTTTTATGGCTATGTCATCCCATACCTTCTTCTTCAACTGGTTGGTCACTGTATTAGTAAGTTTTCCATTAATTAAACTAGAGTGTTTCTCTACTAGTTGCTGGATCAGGTCTTCCTCTGCCACAGTGAAGTTGGTCTTCTTCAGTCTTTTAAGTTTACTTGGGTTTTGTTCAGTAGATTCAGCCATTGTTGTACAGACAGGATGCTCCAGAACAATGCATGATGGGTTGGTTTTATTTAATCACTTGATTAATCAGTTGATTAAATTTTAACGCATTGATTAATCAGTTGATTAAATTTTAATTCATTGATTATTTAATCGACACGTTAAATATTGTTGAACAACAGAAAATAAACGACTCGTTATGTAACGACTGGTTCAAAGATTTAATGACTCGTTAAATTTAATCAATCGTTAAAATAACGACAAGTTGAACAACAGACCCTTGGACTTTGTCCGATTCCGCTGACGAATCCAAGCCAAAAAGAGCGCCTGTTTAGATGTGTGGTATGCATAAATTTGCAATAAATTTATATTTTATTCGTGTTCATTGTGTAGTTATAGTGTCACACTCTTAGTCTTTAAGTTGTATGATGCCCCTTAAACTGCAACTGTCTGCATTTATCCGACATACATCTACTCTCATTTTAAGTGACAGTGAAAATTGCCTGTCTGCCGACCTTGTAATATTTTGTTATTGTATCAATTATTCATTTGCTCCCGTCTTGAATACTAGTTTAAATAACAGATAAAGGAATAAAGTATGTGTTTGCAAAATGACAAATCAGTTTCAAATCACTAAATTAAATTAAAAAGAATGAACTGTTAAAAGATGACAAGTTCTCGCTATATGGAATAAAGACTAAAATAACAATGTTAATTTTCAGGTGGCCCGAAAATAAATAAGTAGATAAAAAAGTAAAAGGTTTTCGTATCATGTCTAGGCACAATATGACCAACACATTCTCATTTTGTATGAACTGGACATAATTGCCAAAAAAGTAATTACTTGCAATGTCTCACAACAGAGCTTGGAATAAATAGAACAACTGGTAATCATACATATTCTTTAACATCATTTGGACTTTTGATTTTGCCTTTTCATTTTTGATTTTCCTTTTTGAATTTTCCTCGGAGTTCAGTATTTTTGTGTTTTTACTTTTTACCAAGGATTTGGTAATTTGAAATTTTACAAAATCAAAACTCTGTCCTTCTTTCTTTTGGTATCAGCATCAAAGAAAACGAAGAAAATTTACCGTCATTATACTGGATACCAAAACTTCACAAAAAACATATAAAGAACTATATACAGCTGGTTCAACAAAATGTTCGACTAAACATCTTTCTAAAGTACTGACTACTATTCTTTCTGCAGTGAAAAGACGGCCTTCAAAAATATTGTGATAAGATATATTCTACCATTGGTGTAAACCAAATGTGGATTCTCAAAAAATAGTATAATAGTACTGTTATTTTTATTGTCAATTATCATTATTACAAACCTAATCTTGAAATATATCCTACTTTTAGAAAATTTAAGAAATTTACCTCTGACGTCACTTTTGTGCGTCGATCTAGTCAGGTGACATACAATGCGTGGTTCGGCTGCGCTGTTTTTGTGTGCTGACCTAGATTATTTTATGTGTTCGTTTTAATTCGATGTTGACATGTATATCAATTATATGGTCATTTTTATAAATTTAGAAATATGAATTATTCTAAATTCTTAATACTGAGGAATTTCTTTTTCCCAGGCAGATAACCTTAGCCAATTTGGACCAAAATTGAATACTATTTTGACATGAGTGCACTGGTGAGTCTTATGTAGACGAAACACGCATCTGGCGTATTAAATTCTAAGCTTGGTACCTTTAATAACTATTACATGTAGCATGTAGTAATGTTCTATTGTATTGTTAATTTGTGTATTTCTCTCTCCTAAATGTTTTTCCATTTATTTGTATTTTAGTCCTGTCATTTAGTGTTGTCATTTTAGTGTTATATTTAATATTGCCATGCAAGCGGAAGGTTTAGCTATCCACAAAACCAGGTTCAACCCACCATTTTTTTCTTCTTAAAATGTCCTGTACCAAGTCAGACAAATACAGTGGAGATCACTTCTAACCTCTCATTAGAACTGTCAGAATATTCTGTCATAGAACTGTTCTAATCTGTCCTAGAACAGTTCTACCTAGAACAGTTGTACCCTAGAACTGTTCTAAGTAGAACTGTAAGAATCAGTTCTAGGTAGAACTGACTAAATCAGTTCTAGGTAGAACTGTCAGGATCAGTTCTAGGGTAGAACTGTCTAAATCAGTTCTAGGTAGAACTGTCCAAATCACTTCTAACCGTAGAACTGTCAGCAGAACTGACTAAATCAGTCAGGACTGTAGAACAGTTCTAAATGACGTCACTGCAATAAGGGCACTTTAGAATTTAGAAGAAATAAATCACTTCCAATTACTTTGCTATGTATTAAATAGCAGATTTTTTATATTTTTTACTGATCAAACGACTTTTATCACGTTACATTTACAAATATCGAAGTGAATAGAAGGTTATCCAACTCATCGGAGAAATATTTTTATAAGATTGCATACGGAAACATCAATGTATACGTTTCTTCGTTCCCCGTTTTTAACAGTCTCTTCCTAAATAAAACTCTGCATTTAATTCATGGAATTTAAATCGTAATTTACCTTGTTTGCCTTGGATTTACATTCATTTAAGATTCTGTTTTGACAAATGTTCAAACGAAAATTGTACAGTGAATGTATTATGGGATATTAATGAAAAAAGTGTTGTATAACGTAAAAAAAACTATATATACATTTGCACCATCTCGTCAATTTAGCCAGACTTATCCATAACGATTATAAATGATATCTGGGAGTCTGGAACTCAGAAAAAATATACTGGATCTGAACATGAATGAAACATTTGCCTCTGGATGTTCGGCTACAAACAATTGTACAGTGAATGTATTATGGGATATTAATGAAAAAAGTGTTGTATAACGTAAAAAAACTATATATACATTTGCACCATCTCGTCAATTTAGCCAGACTTATCCATAACGATTATAAATGATATCTGGGAGTCTGGAACTCAGAAAAAATATACTGGATCTGAACATGAATGAAACATTTGCCCCTGGACGTTCGGCTACAAACAAAATCATGCATTTTTCTTTGCCTTCTTCAAATTATATTAACAGTATACTATTCCAAGAAGAGAACTTCCCATACATGTACTTTTTATTTTATTTTTAAAATAAAGTATATGAATCAGTCATGTGAGTGTTGGATGATGCCATTTAATAGTTTTGTTTAAAAAAAAACCATCACAACCTACTGACTTAAACATGTTAAAAAGTCATTTTAGCATGTTTAATGACGGTTCATTATTATGAATACAGAGAGGAAATAACGGCGCGCTAAATTCTTAGATATGGTATAAATACACCTTGTCGCTATTTGTCTGCCATTACTGGATATCACACAGGTTCCCGTAAAATTTTGACGTCATAAAACAAAATATCTGATGCCACAATGGAAAAGTCATTGTTGTATGCTTCAAAAGTTCAAGAGGCCGGGTCAGCCAGGATTAGCGATAAGGTGTATTGTGTTTCAAAGTTGGTGTCATTTTTATCATACGATCCGTCCTCACATAGAAATAATATTGGTTTACCATGTTTACAATGAGGCCATATACATGTATATTTACATGATAAAGTGTAAATAAGTTCAGTTTTGGTTGATGCGGTCAAATAATTTTGTTGAAACAACTCTCACTCAGTCTGATATATCGAAACCACTGAAACTTGTTTACAATTCAATATTTTGAATAAAAAGAGGACTTGCTGATATTCTAAATTGATGTGGAAATTTTGTGTAGCCAATGTGTTCCAATATTCATTGATATTGCTGTCATTTGAATTATACAATCCTTCGTAATATGTATTACTATAAGTGATTAAGTATGCGGCTATATATATATATTAAGATTTACATAACAAAGTATAATTATGGTCAGTTTTGGTTGATGCTGTCACATATAGTCAGTTTTGGTTGATGCGACAAATAATTTTGTTATATTCATGAGTCAGTCTGAGATATCAAAACTACTGAAATTAGTTTACGATTCAAAATTTTGATGAAAAAGAGGACATGCTGGCACTATAAACTGATGTGAGCATAATTTTATTTTCCAATATTGCTTTCATTTATATTAAACAATCCATCCTGATATAAAAAATATACGTGATTTACTTTGCGGCTATTAAAATTGACATCATGTTCATAATAAAGTACAAATATGGTCAGTTTTGGTTGATGCGGACAAATTATGTTGTTATACCAGTCAGTCTGAGGTATGAAAACTACTGATATTTGTTTATGATGCAATATTTTGAATAAAAAGAGGACATGCTGGTATTCTAAATTGATGCAAATGAAATTAGGTAGCATTGTGTTCCCATATTTCTATCATTTGTATTTTCATGATTTTACAATCCATCCTTACATAAAAATATTACAGATTTACTATGCGACTATAAAAGTTACATAAAAAAGAGCAAATATGGTCAGTTTTGGTTGATGCGATCAAATATGGTCAGTTTTGGTTGATGCGGCCAAATATGGTCAGTTTTGGTTGATGCTGTCAAATATGGTCAGTTTTGATTGATGCAGACAAATAATTTTGTTACATGATTACATGTTACTGTTCGTCTGAGGTATGAAAACTACTGATATTTATTTCTGATGCGATATTTTGAATAAAAATAGTAAATGCTGGCACTCTCAATTGATGCGAGAAAAAAAAATTGTGGTCATTGGTTTCCAATATTGTAGTTATTTATATACTACAGTCCCTATCGACCTAAAATTATTACTGAATTACTGTGCAGCTATTTAGATTTACATAAAATAAAAAGCAAATATGGTAAGTTTCGGTTGATGCGGTCAAAAGATTTTATTATACGACTCAGTTTGAAGTATGAAAACTTAATGATATTTGTTTATGATTCAATATTTTGAATAAAAAGAGGACATGCTTATAGGCAGATCAAGAATGGGGGTGGGGGGGGTATTCAGGAGTTGGAACCCCTTTTTTTCGATCAATGCATTTGAATGGGAATATATAGTTGGACCCCCCCCCCCCCCTTTTTAAATGGCTGGATCTGCCCCTGCATGCTGGCACTATAAATTGATGCGAACAAAATTGTTTTCCAATATTGCTGTAACTTGTATAGTACAGTCCCTCTTGACCTAAAATTAAAGCTGAAGTACTGTGCAGCTATATAGATTTGCAGAAAGAAAGAGCAAATAATGTCAGTTTAGATTGATGTGGTCAAAAGATTTTTTTTTATCTACTCGTAAACAGATATTACATTTTGTTAATGAGGATAATTTTGTTATGTGATAACGAGCCATCCTGACTCCCAGAATAACAAATGTAAAACAATTCAAATAATAACCCCCCCCCCCCCCCCCCCATAATACTAATTAACGGCCTAATTTATGTACAAAAAATGAAAGACAAACAAATATTTTATACTACACATCAACAAAAGAAAATCACTGAATTACGGGCTCCTGACTTGGAACAGGCACTGACATACATGCCGAATATGGCGGGGTTAAACATGTTCTCTTGCCGATTATAAATCTGAAATAAAACCGGCAAAATAGCAAAACTCTATATAATATTAATCGCTATTTTGCCGAAGCCTTTATATTAAGACAAATATTTCTTAAAACTTATAAATCAATTCTAGCCGTAGAATTTATAAATCAATTTTAGCCGTAGAATTTATAAATTAATTCTGGCCGTAGAATTTATAAATCAATTCTAGCCGTAGAATTTGAAATCAATTCTAGCCGTAGAATTTGAAATCAATTCTAGCCGTAGAATTTGAAATCAATTCTAACCGTAGAACTGTTCTAGAAGTAGAACTGACCAAAGATTTGGTCAGTTCTAGCTAGAACTGTCTAAAACTGTTCTAGGGTAGAACTGTCAGGATCAGTTCTAGCTAGAAGTGTCCAAATCAGTTCTAGGTAGAACTGACCAAATCAGTACTAGCTAGAACAGTTCTAACCTAGAACTGACTAAAAGGTGTCAGGCTGACAGTTCTACATACTGTTCTAGAACAGTTCTCCTGACAGATTCTGACAGAATTTATGAGAGGTTAGAACTGATCTCCACTGTAGCAATTGTTATTTTATAGTTTGTTTCTGTGTGCGTTGCATTGTAGTTTGGTTTTTTGTTGCATTTTAGTATTTCTGTTGTTTCGTTGTTTTCCTCTTATATTTGATGTGTTTCCCTAAGTTTTAGTTTGTAACCCGGATTTGTTTTCTATAAATCGATTTTTTACTTTCGAACAGCGGTATACTACTGTTACCTTTATCTAACACACGCTTATTAAATGGAAGTGACATATGAAAATAGAATGGTAAACAAAATTACTTCGAAAATGTCCTAGTTGACAAGCGTTTCAACTATGTAGTTCCTAGTTTTCAACATGTTCTTTCTGTGAAAATGCATTTAGATTCATACATTACGGACTTCACGAAAAAAAATCATTGAAATAACTTATTTTTACAGAAAAGGCAAAATATGAGGAAAATCCCTTTTTCTTATTCTCGAAAGAAAAGAAAAAATATAGCCATTAACACTTATAATGGTAGAAGTAAAATGTGGATGCATATACCTATGACAACGATCCGGTTATAAATTACAATGACATCTTTGAATTTATAAATATTAATTAGCTCATTGCATAATAAACAATTCCTTTGATAGCAAACATTTCAATCTATTATTAAATTAATTTGCGCTATTAAAATACTCACCAACAATCCCAATTTCGCATATTTCAACTTCAGAATATGAATCCTGAATTGAAGGTACATAAAATAAATATCTGAAAACGGCAGGGAATTCGAATTTAATTTCTGTGAAGTTAGAAGGTTCGAATTTTGTTGAAACAGTACCATTTTCCCAAGAGCCATTCGTGTCTGAAGCGTGTATGGTATGATTACCTTCTTTTGTAGAGTTTGCTTAAACAAAAATATTTAAATAACTGCGATGAAAATTGCGAATAGCTACGAGCATGATTTTATATTAAGCAATGATTTTAACTAATGTGAATGTTATTACAAGTAAGATAAGAAAATTGTACAAAAGGAGTATAACCGCTACCAATCCAAGACACACAAACATCTTAAATCGAAAGTTGAAAATAAAAAAAATGTCTTTTCGCAGCAACGATGCATTTTTTTTAATCAACATTGATGTAATTCATGATAGATTAAGCAAAGATCTAATTCCTTGACCGGCTTTGGTTTAACTTATGTCCCTTTTGGTCCTATCAACTCTTCAGCTTTAATTTTAGGTTTTAGACTTTCATTTTTTTGTCTTGGAACATTTCTGCATAGAAATATTTGTTGTAATGCGTATTTGGTTTAGTGAAATTAGTACGGTACAGTTAATATTATATTCTTATTCACTTTATTATTGTGTCTTCTACTTTGTAATTGTGTTTTTCTGTGATTTGTCCAAAAAAATAAAGAATTTCTTCGATGTTGGCTAATATGGTTTTGATTTTGATTTTTTCGTGATATACATACAGTATATGTATTATGCCTGCCTCTCAATATTTTGCTCTTTCGTGTACATAATGCTTAAGAGATTCAAGAAACACGTGTGTTCTTTATGAAAACAATTTTCAAAAGCAATATCAATGATAGAAATATTCAGATATGTTATATTTTCAATATTGGTTTTCTGAAACTCATAATAAAAATCCAAATACATGTATCAGAATGAAAAAAAAAAGATTTTTTTCAAAGGCAAGAATTCAGGGGTAAATCACTTGCATCTAAACTTAAATCTAAGCATGATAAGCCATTATAGTCGTTGACTTGACTTATAACCTTAAATCTGCAACATGACAATGTAAAACAAGAACTTATATGACTTGCCGTGCAAACATATATTTTATGAAGACGAATGCCATTACCTAGAAAGTATATTATTAATATGATAAAGCCACGATATAGCTGGAAAATGCGTAAAACATCCACAATCAATCAATCAATCAATTTACAAATATTTAATATTTTTTTAACGTTATATGAACATGTGCTCATTGTTGAAGGCCGTACGGTGACCTATAGCTGTCAATTTCTGTGTCATTTTGGTCTCTTGTGGAGAGTTGTCTCATTAGCAATCATACCACATCTTCTTTTTTTATATGTATGAAGTATTTCATAAAAAATATATTTGTAAAGTCAGAGTGTCAATATTTTATACAATTATGTATATGCATAACATATAATAAAACTGTTATGATACTTGTAGCAATTGAAAAAACATACCTCCGAAAACAATAAATATTTTAGTCACAGCACTTCGTTTCTTTATATCAATCTGTAACCAGGTTTTTAAACCATCAATTTTCAAACACGATGAATAATTTCCATCATTTAAATGACTAGAAGGTTCACTGGTATTTGAATTCAACGAGACTAATCCGTCTGTTGCCAAGCTATCTGTGATAGAAAGACTTTTAAAGTTTAGACAATCCTTTGACGTTTGCTATGGCTTTTTTTTAAATTGCAGATGTTTGATTAGAAAAAAAAAAGACTTGTTGCTTCTTGCGTGACAGGACATTTTCACGGATAACAATTTATTTCTTCATTTATTTTTTACACAAACATTTGATAAATATCGATATTTGATGAAAGATTATCTTTAAGATAATAACTTCGCCCGACTTTACGGTATAGGTTTATCATTGTTGAAGGGGTATGGTTATCTGTTTCTACCTCCAATTTTTTTTTCCATTTGAAATCTGGTTGATAGTTACTTCATTGGAAATCACCCCGCATCTCCTTACTTATATATTCAGGTATAAATGGTCAATATTTGTGTTACATGATTCGTAGTAGATTTTGAAAATTTAGCCATAGCTAGGATCTAGCAAAGATTTAGAAAAATACATTAAAAACGTCTAACATTTGGTGCAGTTTAATCCAGTACGATTTCCCATGCAACCATCGACACAGTATGTAGTATTTATGTTGCAAATACCATCCAAACAGTAGCATCCCCAAACACACGAACCATTTTCAGGGTAGCAGTGCTGATCGATACAATTGTCCGAGCAAATTTCTTTGCAGTTTTTTCCCCAGTTAGTCTTCCGGCAACCTGAAACATGAAAACAAATGCAATAAAGAGTGTTAAAGATGCTCGCTCCTGTTGTTTTGAATTTTTTTTCAGATATTCGGAATCCTCTGGTTTTAACCATGTAGTGTCATTTAGAAAAATATTGTCCGCTAACCGTTATTTTTCTTTTCATAATTTCATTACATACATGTATAGTTCAAAACTCAAATGAAACTTCAAAATAAAAAAAAATCCTTCATATCATCAAAATCTTCATAAATAGATAATAGAACAAGAAGATGTGGTATGAGTGTCAATGAGACAACTCTCCATCCAAGTCACAATTTATAGGTCAAAACACGGAACATTGGCTCACATCGAACAGCAAGCTAGAAAGGGCCCCAAAATGACTAGTGTAAAACCATTCAAACGGGAAAAAGAAACCGATCTTATCTAAAAACGAGACTTGCCCCGGTATTGAATTATTGACTTTAACAGACACTAATTCGCAGATTATGACCTTAGGGTGCAATCAACAGTTTTTTTCTATGACGTCATATTTTGAGGGACCATGTATAAGTGACCCTTAGTGGTGGACTGATTAATAAAGATACTTGTATAAAACAAGATATCACTGGAATTAGAATGTTCTCTAGTTTATAATGGAATAAAAAAGAAGTGTACTTTTAATAGTATAAAAAAGTTGTATCCAGAGAAACTGGGAAAAACATTGCCTAATTTAAGCTTAAAAAACATGAAATCAGGTCATGTGCACACCCCTGAAGACATGATACCTGCACATTTTTCATAATCAAAATTGTATGAATTTCATAGATTTTTACCTGGTCTTTCAACAAATTCATGCTTCAGGGTACGTTCGCCTGCTCCGAAAAGAGCTACAGTGGCTGCAAATAAGTTTTCAATTTTCACTGCCAAAAAAACAGACTGTTTACAGTGTTGTCTCCCCTCAAAACATGTATATTTAATCTAATTTTTTAAATTATTTTAATCATTCAACCTGCTTTAATTGAAATTAATTAACATATCTTTACAACCAAATACAAAAAACATGATACTTTTTCACCAATTATGTTGATAAAAAGGGACTTCCCTCCATGTCTATTTTTAGTTGGGAAATAACCCCTAGTTTTTAATACGAAACTGTTTATAGCACCCTTGAGGCAAAACTTTGTATGCGAAATATTAAATTTTCTCAGCTTTTCTGAATCTGTACACTTTACCGATTAAAATGATGTCTTACTTTAAGAATTGTGACCACGAATAGTGAAACTACAGCTCTTTTTTTATGTCGAGCAGTAGTGGCATATTGGCCAGTGGCAAACAGTTTAACTGGCAAATTCCAAACATTTCCTGTATTACATTTTCATCAGTTTTACAAAGAAAATAAATCATAAAATAGGGTTTCTTTTGAATAAAAAGAATAAAAACTATGAAATAGTTGTGAATAAAGTTACTTTAAATATAGTTTGTCCCTAGTACTATATTAACTAAGTTATAGCTGAGTTGAGAAAATATTGAAATAGTGTTTTTCTTAGGAATGGCATGTGTACCTTTTTGACTATAAAAAGTACCAAATATATATTATAATGAATAAAAATGTATCTTACACTGATCAGGAGTAAAGGTCAAAGTAGAAAAAATCTACACTTTTCATATGCAACTTTTGGTTCCAAATATATGAGAGATTGAATAAAAATATCATGAGGTCGCAAAAAATTAAAAAAACTTCATATTCGCACAGAGTCTGGTTTTCTTATATCTGGTTGCTATGTACAAATCTGTAGTATTTGCATTAAACATACCAAACTGATGCTTTTAGATTAATGTATACATGCCGTACAATATTTTTGAGAATTATTTTACTCCATTCGCTAACACATTTCTATGCTAAAACATCACTATATTTTATATTTGTCCCTTAAGGGTGCAATCAACAGTTTTTTTCTATGACGTCATATTTTGAGGGACCATGTATAAGTGACCCTTAGTGGTGGACTGATTAATAAAGAAACTTGTATAAAACTAGATATCACTGGAATCAGAATGTTCTCTAGTTTATAATGGAATAAAAAAGAAGTGTACTTTTAATAGTATAAAAAAGTTGTATCCAGAGAAACTGGGAAAAACATTGCCTAATTTAAGCTTAAAAAACATGAAATCAGTTCATGTGCACACCCCTGAAGACATGATACCTGCACATTTTTCATAATCAAAATTGTATGAATTTCATAGATTTTTACCTGGTCTTTCAACAAATTCATGCTTCAGGGTACGTTCGCCTGCTCCAAAAAGAGCTACAGTGGCTGCAAATAAGTTTTCAATTTTCACTGCCAAAAAAACAGACTGTTTACAGTGTTGTCTCCCCTCAAAACATGTATATTTAATCTAATTTTTTAAATTATTTTAATCATTCAACCTGCTTTAATTGAAGTTAATAAACATATCTTTACAACCAAATACAAAAAACATGATACTTTTTCACCAATTATGTTGATAAAAAGGGACTTCCCTCCATGTCTATTTTTAGTTGGGGAATAACCCCTAGTTTTTAATACGAAACTGTTTATAGCACCCTTGAGGCAAAACTTTGTATGCGAAATATTAAATTTTCTCAGCTTTTCTGAATCTGTACACTTTACCGATTAAAATAATGTCTTACTGTAAGGATTGTGACCACGAATAGTGAAACTACAGCTCTTTTTTATGTCGAGCAGTAGTGGCATATTGGCCAGTGGCAAACAGTTTAACTGGCAAATTCCAAACATTTCCTGTATTACATTTTCATCAGTTTTACAAAGAAAATAAATCATAAAATAGGGTTTCTTTTGAATAAAAAGAATAAAAACTATGAAATAGTTGTGAATAAAGTTACTTTAAATATAGTTTGTCCCTAGTACTATATTAACTAAGTTATAGCTGAGTTGAGAAAATATTGAAATAGTGTTTTTCTTAGGAATGGCATGTGTACCTTTTTGACTATAAAAAGTACCAAATATATATTATAATGAATAAAAATGTATCTTACACTGATCAGGAGTAAAGGTCAAAGTAGAAAAAATCTACACTTTTCATATGCAACTTTTGGTTCCAAATATATGAGAGATTGAATAAAAATATCATGAGGTCGCAAAAAATTAAAAAAAACTTCATATTCGCACAGAGTCTGGTTTTCTTATATCTGGTTGCTATGTACAAATCTGTAGTATTTGCATTAAACATACCAAACTGATGCTTTTAGATTAATGTATACATGCCGTACAATATTTTTGAGAATTATTTTACTCCATTCGCTAACACATTTCTATGCTAAAACATCACTATATTTTATATTTGTCCCTTAAGGGTGCAATCAACAGTTTTTTTCTATGACGTCATATTTTGAGGGACCATGTATAAGTGACCCTTAGTGGTGGACTGATTAATAAAGAAACTTGTATAAAACTAGATATCACTGAAATCAGAATGTTCTCTAGTTTATAATGGAATAAGAAAGAAGTGTACTTTTAATAGTATAAAAAAGTTGTATCCAGAGAAACTGGGAAAAACATTGCCTAATTTAAGCTTAAAAAACATGAAATCAGGTCATGTGCACACCCCTGAAGACATGATACCTGCACATTTTTCATAATCAAAATTGTATAATTTCATTGATTTTTACCTGGTTTATCAACAAATTCATGCTTCAAGGTACGTTCGCCTGCTCCGAAAAGAGCTACAGTGGCTGCAAATAAGTTTTCAATTTTCACTGCCAAAAAAACAGACTGTTTACAGTGTTGTCTCCCCTCAAAACATGTATATTTAATCTATTTTTTTAAATTATTTTAATCATTCAACCTGCTTTAATTGAAGTTAATTAACATATCTTTACAACCAAATACAAAAAACATGATACTTTTTCACCAATTATGTTGATAAAAAGGGACTTCCCTCCATGTCTATTTTTAGTTGGGAAATAACCCCTAGTTTTTAATACGAAACTGTTTATAGCACCCTTGAGGCAAAACTTTGTATGCGAAATATTAAATTTTCTCAGCTTTTCTGAATCTGTACACTTTACCGATTAAAATGATGTCTTACTTTAAGAATTGTGACCACGAATAGTGAAACTACAGCTCTTTTTTTATGTCGAGCAGTAGTGGCATATTGGCCAGTGGCAAACAGTTTAACTGGCAAATTCCAAACATTTCCTGTATTACATTTTCATCAGTTTTACAAAGAAAATAAATCATAAAATAGGGTTTCTTTTGAATAAAAAGAATAAAAACTATGAAATAGGCTTGAATAAAGTTACTTTAAATATAGTTTGTCCCTAGTACTATATTAACTAAGTTATAGCTGAGTTGAGAAAATCATGAAATAGTGTTTTTCTTAGGAATGGCATGTGTACCTTTTTGACTATAAAAAGTACCAAATATATATTATAATGAATAAAAATTTATCTTACACTGATCAGGAGTAAAGGTCAAAGTAGAAAAAATCTACACTTTTCATATGCAACTTTTGGTTCCAAATATATGAGAGATTGAATAAAGATATCATGAGGTCGCAAAAAATTAAAAAACTTCATATTCGCACAGAGTCTGGTTTTCTTATATCTGGTTGCTATGTACAAATCTGTAGTATTTGCATTAAATATACCAAACTGATGCTTTTAAATTAATGTATACATGCCGTACAATATTTTTGAGAATTATTTTACTCCATTCGCTAACACATTTCTATGCTAAAACATCACTATATTTTATATTTGTCCCTTAAGGGTGCAATCAACAGTTTTTTTCTATGACGTCATATTTTGAGGGACCATGTATAAGTGACCCTTAGTGGTGGACTGATTAATAAAGAAACTTGTATAAAACTAGATATCACTGGAATCAGAATGTTCTCTAGTTTATAATGGAATAAAAAAGAAGTGTACTTTTAATAGTATAAAAAAGTTGTATCCAGAGAAACTGGGAAAAACATTGCCTAATTTAAGCTTAAAAAACATGAAATCAGTTCATGTGCACACCCCTGAAGACATGATACCTGCACATTTTTCATAATCAAAATTGTATGAATTTCATAGATTTTTACCTGGTCTTTCAACAAATTCATGCTTCAGGGTACGTTCGCCTGCTCCAAAAAGAGCTACAGTGGCTGCAAATAAGTTTTCAATTTTCACTGCCAAAAAAACAGACTGTTTACAGTGTTGTCTCCCCTCAAAACATGTATATTTAATCTAATTTTTTAAATTATTTTAATCATTCAACCTGCTTTAATTGAAGTTAATAAACATATCTTTACAACCAAATACAAAAAACATGATACTTTTTCACCAATTATGTTGATAAAAAGGGACTTCCCTCCATGTCTATTTTTAGTTGGGGAATAACCCCTAGTTTTTAATACGAAACTGTTTATAGCACCCTTGAGGCAAAACTTTGTATGCGAAATATTAAATTTTCTCAGCTTTTCTGAATCTGTACACTTTACCGATTAAAATGATGTCTTACTGTAAGGATTGTGACCACGAATAGTGAAACTACAGCTCTTTTTTTATGTCGAGCAGTAGTGGCATATTGGCCAGTGGCAAACAGTTTAACTGGCAAATTCCAAACATTTCCTGTATTACATTTTCATCAGTTTTACAAAGAAAATAAATCATAAAATAGGGTTTCTTTTGAATAAAAAGAATAAAAACTATGAAATAGTTGTGAATAAAGTTACTTTAAATATAGTTTGTCCCTAGTACTATATTAACTAAGTTATAGCTGAGTTGAGAAAATATTGAAATAGTGTTTTTCTTAGGAATGGCATGTGTACCTTTTTGACTATAAAAAGTACCAAATATATATTATAATGAATAAAAATGTATCTTACACTGATCAGGAGTAAAGGTCAAAGTAGAAAAAATCTACACTTTTCATATGCAACTTTTGGTTCCAAATATATGAGAGATTGAATAAAAATATCATGAGGTCGCAAAAAATTAAAAAAACTTCATATTCGCACAGAGTCTGGTTTTCTTATATCTGGTTGCTATGTACAAATCTGTAGTATTTGCATTAAACATACCAAACTGATGCTTTTAGATTAATGTATACATGCCGTACAATATTTTTGAGAATTATTTTACTCCATTCGCTAACACATTTCTATGCTAAAACATCACTATATTTTATATTTGTCCCTTAAGGGTGCAATCAACAGTTTTTTTCTATGACGTCATATTTTGAGGGACCATGTATAAGTGACCCTTAGTGGTGGACTGATTAATAAAGAAACTTGTATAAAACTAGATATCACCGAAATCAGAATGTTCTCTAGTTTATAATGGAATAAGAAAGAAGTGTACTTTTAATAGTATAAAAAAGTTGTATCCAGAGAAACTGGGAAAAACATTGCCTAATTTAAGCTTAAAAAACATGAAATCAGGTCATGTGCACACCCCTGAAGACATGATACCTGCACATTTTTCATAATCAAAATTGTATAATTTCATTGATTTTTACCTGGTTTATCAACAAATTCATGCTTCAGGGTACGTTCGCCTGCTCCGAAAAGAGCTACAGTGGCTGCAAATAAGTTTTCAATTTTCACTGCCAAAAAAACAGACTGTTTACAGTGTTGTCTCCCCTCAAAACATGTATATTTAATCTATTTTTTTAAATTATTTTAATCATTCAACCTGCTTTAATTGAAGTTAATTAACATATCTTTACAACCAAATACAAAAAACATGATACTTTTTCACCAATTATGTTGATAAAAAGGGACTTCCCTCCATGTCTATTTTTAGTTGGGGAATAACCCCTAGTTTTTAATACGAAACTGTTTATAGCAACCTTAGGTACGACGTCTTTCATTATAACTTCGGCCACCGCTCAGTGCAATTTCGGAGGGGAAAGTTGTGATGACAGAATGTAAACACACGTTCTCTTGGAGGTAAGTAACAGTAACGGGTTGTGGTTTGTTACGAACCAATTTGATACCAAAAATAAGTTAACAACTGTTAAGGAGTCATTTTTATTAACGAATGGGAACCCAGGAAAATATAAAAACGAATGGCATAGCTCTTCAATTCACTTAACTTCCACTTTCCACGTGCTCTGCAGTCAGGAGTCTACTTCGTCAAAATTATCTCCCCATTACGCCAGTTCATTTTCACAATCGTAGAAATGGAAGCCATTGTAGGGATGACGCGCTACCAATATTGCTCTTGGAAACCGATAAATTTATCCACATTGCACCATTACGATCCTTATATGTCAGTTGTATTTTAAAAGACAAATGTATCAACTAGCTAATGAGCATCAGTTAATAATCTTGTCTGCATTGATTCAACTTAAAACTAGTGTCTGATCGGTTGTCAGGTGGAATTTTCGAAAATTCATAAACATTTAAAAAAATTAAATATTTCGTGGAAGGGCAGACTAGATTTTTTTTAGTGTATGAAGACTATAAACCCTAGTAATCACACACAAAAAATTAGAATTTTTCGAAGATATGCATTTTCATCATCCAACTTGAAAGACTGTCGTCAAGTACTTTCAGTAAAAAAATAGCTATTCGAACACACCTTCTCTGTTTTTTGTGACTCATAAAATAGGTATTTCACTTGACCCATATATTTCATCTTTTAGTACTGTGATTTTTTTGTGTTATAAAATCAACCTGTAGGTTTAATATATAAAAATGATAGAATCTGAAGCGAGACGATGTATGAAATATTCTTATTTTGTACGATATCAAGACAAAATACTCAACTCAAACACGCCCTAACATAAAAAGGTGCACTCGATTTTCTCTTTTCGATACAATTGTTACCCATTTTTTGGAATTTTTTCTTCAGTCACATAATGGAAGGGCAGACACGAAAATTACTGAACTAATAGATTGATATGTTTTCCGTCCGTGGTAATTTTTTCATAAAAATCGGAGGTTATGCATTTTCTTCATCCAACTTGAAAGATACCCATGTCGTCGACTTGATATCTAATTGTTCAGCTCAACTATGTACTAGATAAATTGAAAACTTATGCAAATGGTGTTTTTAAAATAAAACACCTCGTAATTGAGAAGAAAATTGCAATTTTATTTGTTTCTATTAACTTTTTAAAATTTTGTCACTATAGTAAACAATACAGTAAACATTTATCGCCTTCTCTAACAAAGAGCTTCGATTCTTTTGTTCTATTTCAACCGGGTTTCCGACTGTGGTGTCATGAATTACTAAGTATCAATGTCAAGATCCGGCAGACCTCGATAACACACCCGAAAGCTAATTTGCTTGCGATCCACAAACACTGAATGAAATGTTTTTAGGTTGATAATACGTTATTATAATAGATGTGTAATTAATATATAAAAAAAAAACTGGCATGCAAGACTTTAGTTAGTTTAGTACATATACATGCATTGATTCAATATAATTTCGATAACATTAAAATTTTAACAAGAGTGCACACGCTGAAATGTCTCGCCTTCTATACTAATCATTGATATCATGTTGATAGTCCTAAGTATAAAGCTAAGCTTTATAACAACTGTCACATAAACTTAACATTAACCAAGATAACTAAACAAAGACTAATGAACCTTAAAAATGAGGTCAAGGTCAGATGAACCATGCCAGACAGACATGTACAGCTAACAATGCTTCTATACAACATATATAGTTGACCTATTACTTATAGTTTAAGAAATATAGACCAAAACACAAAAACTTAACACTGTGCAATGAACCGTGAAAATGAGGTCACGGTCAAATAAAACTTGCGCGACTGACATCAAGATCATAAAATATTTCCATACACCAAATATAGTTGACCTATGGCATATAGTATTAGATAAAAAGACCAAAACTCAAAAACTTAACTTTGACCACTGAACCATGAAAATGAGGTCAAGGTCACATGACATCTGCCCGCTAGACATGTACTGTAACACCTTACAATCATTCCATACAACAAATATAGTAGACCTATTGCATATAGTATGAGAACAACAGACTAAAACACAAAAATTTAACTATAACCACTGAACCATGAAAATGAGGTCAAGGTCAGATGACACCTGTCAGCTGGACATGTACACCTTACAGTCCTTCCATACACCGAATATACTAGCCATATTGCTTATAGTATCTGAGATATGGACTTGACCACCAAAACTTAATTTTGTTCACTGATCCATGAAATGAGGTCGAGGTCAGGTGAAACTGTCTGACAGACATGATGACCTTGCAAGGTACGCACATATCAAATATAGTTATCCTATTACCTATAATAAGAGAGAATTCAACATTACAAAAAATTTGAACTTTTTTTTCAAGTAGTCACTGAACCATGAAAATGAGGTCAAGAAAATTGGACATGTGACTGACGGAAACTTCGTAACATGAGGCATCTATATACAAAATATGAAGCATCCAGGTCTTCCACCTTCTAAAATATAAAGCTTTTAAGAAGTTAGCTAACGCCGCCGCCGCCGCCGGATCACTATCCCTATGTCGAGCTTTCTGCAACAAAAGTTGCAGGCTCGACAAAAATCGTTTCATAAAAGTCATATATAAAAATGGCATTTAAAGTACTTGTATTATTCATAGTTTTTGAAAGGAAAGAGGTGTGTGTCAATGCTATTCTAGAAAGAATCATTTCCACCAAATTTGTAACTGCTTATATTTCGAAAACAAGTACAAGTACAACCAATTTGTAAACGTCTTCATATTTATTCTTAAAAACTTTCTATGTTCAAAACAAAGTAGCGAGCTTCCTAAAGATGGTATGTATGGGAGTTCAAATTTAAAAAGATAGAATGTTGCATACTTGCCAAAATGTAGTGTATATTGTGATATGTTCAAAAATATGATAAAATGATAAGACACCGAGCTTTTTTTCAAACTATAGGTTATGAAAAATTGGCACATTCTCTATGGATTATACAAACACACACACACACACACACACACACACACACACACACACACACACAGAAAAAAAACATTAAAAGAAGGTAAACCTATTGGTATAATTATAGATTATCGTTGATCATCTCAACGAGTTTGATTTTTTCGCTTGAGCCGGTACGGCGAAAGTGAAAAAAAGCTATCGAGTTGAGATGACCAATGGTAATCTGTTTTTATCCTACAATTAGGTGTCTTATCATAAATATAGGTGTCAGGCACCAATTAAAAATCCCAATCTGTGTAACCAAATTTGGCAATTTTCACAACTTTCTAAATATTTCACCTTAAGTTTAACTGCATAGAAACCAGGTATATCCTGAATTGTATATGTATCACTTTTCTACATGCCAATTTTCAACTCATGTTTAAAATCTTCTAAGAAAGAATTGCCTTTAGGCAAATAACTACTCCAAAAAAGTCAAAAGTAAATTTTGTGTCAAAGTGGGACTACTTTTACTACGTTCTAAATTTGAGGGAGTAATTGGTGGTCTGACACCTATGCAGTCCAACAGATTTCGCTATGCTGTAGCTATATACTTTACAGATATTGCTTTAAAGCTCCGCCCACTGCCGGACTACGTTTGTGTATTGCTGTTGACGAGTGTTGTATGCTGAGGTTGTATGAACATGCGTGACCTCAGAATGTGTATTGCAGTCGCATTCCAATGAGGTATTGCTTGGCCTTATGCAAACAAAGGATTAATTTTATACGTTCTGTTTGTTTTCAAACTTTTCTTTAGAGCGATAAGAATTAAGCCCGTTTTCTGATAACAGATAAACATAAATAGCGGACTTCAATCGTCGATTTCAAAACTTAAATGTGTATATGTGTAACAAAAGCAACCATGTCAAATTCAGCATGCATGTTAAGCTATTAAGTCCATGACAAGTTCAGTATTAAATTCTGAAGCGTAGGACAACTCGTTCACTTTTGTTTTAATCGAACAATGTTTTGTTATTTGTTTTTACTGTTGAAATTAGTTGTTATGTTAAAATAGATAATTATTCACTTTGAGCAATGTATATTTGTTTCAACCATTCGAGATTCTTTTTTTGCGAACACGTCTTCAGCTGAATGTGCGATTTTAATATTACTATGCGGAAATCACGGTTTTTTAAATCTTAAATAAATGCAAAAAAATGTGAGATTTTCTTTCAAAGCACAAACAATATACAGAATTGATTAGAATGAAAATTCACAAAATTGTCATATTAAATTATTGCCATCTTCTTCAAAAATATTACCCGACGTAATTATGAATGTCAACTCGGTGAAAATTTACTAATCGATCATTACTCGTTAGATATACCGCGCGATACTCGAGTACTCGCTCGGAAAACATCTACAAAATGGAAACACAAAATTATACCCAGTATACCTCTTACTCTGTCTTGTGAACGTTACCCTCAACATTATTACATAGAACCGAATAATAGTCCCAGGAATTGTATACCATTATTAATAGCTCATTTACTACATGCACTAATTATGCTGACAATAATCTAATCAATTAATTAACACTGTACACTATTAATTTGCAAAACACTCATTTGCAAATCCGCCGCCGCCTCTCCTTAGAGCTACAGTGTCATGTATAGAACCAAAATGTGCGGAATTACATTGGATTCAATAAATTCATACCTTTTTTTATGTTATTATCAAATATATCTTTCAATTTGATTAAGAAAAACATGGGATTTTCAATAACCCATTGGATAGGTAAAAATCCCATGGGATTATTGTTAAATCCCATAGGATTTTTCTGGGTCCCATGGGATAATTGTAGTTCCATGGCATATTTGTTGTCCCATGGGACCATATTTATCCCATTGGATTTTTTAATTTAGTTTCAATTTTATAGTGAGATAAACAAATGACATAGGTATATAATTTTTATAAAATTTCTCTAATTTTCATTACTAGCTCATATAGGACTTTTGTAAGTTCTAAGAAAAAGGCTCCCAGTGAAGTTTTAAACTGGTGTGTTTGACAAAAACTATTTTTACTCATTCTCATTTTCAATTCATAAAAGTAATAGATTTGTCAATTCATAGATTTTTAAGACCAAGTCCAAACAAAATTGAAATAAGCATACTGTATTCAACATTGTAAATGCCCCTGAGGCGTTGCATTTTCTAGAATTGGGCATTTAACTTAAATATTTAAATAATGACGTTGCACGACTTGCTTGAAACCATGGCCTATGAAAATTACAAAGAATTCTTATCACAACCATTTTTAAGCATTTGTTTGTCGTTTCCTTCACTTTAAGACCATAACTATAGACGGTGATCAGAATGATTCTTTCACAAAATAAACTTTATTATGTTATTTGTAAAAGCTGCAAGGAATATACCATATTACATAGTCTCATAACTTTATATGTCATTGTATTATACTATTGTTCCCTGCTGACTATTCATGTTTTTTTATATTGTAATTTATGTTGTTAATTTTGCCATCGCATGTTTATAAAGATTCATTCAAATAACAGAGGTTTTGATGTATTATAACCAGTGGCTTATAGTCATCTTTTATTTCTTTACAGGCAACATTTGGTGGAAGATACAGAGAACAGATAAACTGAGCTTGTTTACCAGGTTGTTGCTATGAGGAGCTCATCAACATCTTCCAGAATTTCAGAGGTGGCTTGATTCTTTCCACCAAACAGTACAAAGAGATACCAGCTGGTCTATTCAGGGTTTTTGTCGGTTGCAGAGATGAACCAAGAGTCCATCGTCTCCTTGGAAGACTTTCAACAGGTATAATTACTATGGAGCAATTTAGATTGGCGTCTAAGGAATTTAAGGTAATTTTTTTTCTTACTTTTGCCCCCTTTCTTGTTGTCAAAAGACTCATTTAGGAATTATAGCTTTCGAATTATTCCTTAATAAAATAGGCATTTTATTCTTTCTTTATTAATTTCATTGTTAAAGTTTTAACAAACTTAGGATTTTTACAAATTACAAAGAAATCAAATATTGTATATTAACTACTTAATATATTGAAAGAAGTGGTATGTCATGTATGTTATTTGTTTTGATAAACATTCAAGTTTTAGAATTGGGTGGATTCAATAAACATCAGACTGTTGGAATATTTTTTTTTTAATATAAAGTATTGTGTGTTGTATTTTGCAATGAGTAAGAAAGCCAATAATACCAAAACCTAAAACCATACAAAAATCCTTATAGCCCTCAAAAAAAATTACAGTACTATTTATATCAATAAATGTAGAGCTTAAAACTTTGGTGCTTCTCGAAGAGAATGATTTAAAAGTGACCTGCAAAAAGCCGTCAATATGAAGAACACTAAACTTTTAATGTATAAAATTGTGTATTTATATTAGATAGATTACAATAATATAGAAAAATATGTGTTAATGCACAGGGGGGCATGTTTTTTGATTGATATAAGACTCCAAAGATAAATATCATGATTATTATCAGAAAATATGCAAATAAAGTAAAGAAAGAAGTACAAAAAATGCTGTTCATAAACAATAATGCTCATTTATTATACGCCCGTTAATGGGACGTATTATGGTATATTTACCGTTGTCCATCTGTGTGTCGTCAACATGTCTGACATTAACTCAAAAACGCTTTAACCAATTTGAATAAAACTTTGGTGATTTGTTTATATCTATTGATGTAAGCTCCCTTTCAGTTTTCATGAATTTCTGATTTGACATTGGGAATTGATTGAACTTCGAAAACGCGAAGGGCGTATCATGCGTTCATGGCGCAGTTGTTTATTTTAACACAGTATGATTTGAAATTAAGACATAGCTATAATAAATCTTTCTATTTTAGGAAAATCAGCAGAAAGGTGAAGATTTAAAGGTAAGACTCCATTTGAAATAGGCTGTCTTAATGAGTAAAAAATATTGTAAATAATTCCAAATCCAAAATGTATGGTTAAACACCAAAGAAAAATTGCTGAGTTGTTGTGCATAAAGAGTATATTTTTATTGGTTTCTTGAGATTTTTATTTTTGTGAAAATTGGCTAATTGATTCTGTAAGATAGAAAATTGCAACATGTATATGTACACTCAAACACTCAAAAAGATACTAACATACACAATCAGTTCACTTTTTAAAACTTTTACAGACAGGAAACAAAAGACTGAGAGCTGAAAATGAACTACTGAAAAAAGAAAATGCAAGATTTCAAAGGCAGAAAAGACATCAGATACTTAAACATAATACATTTTCAAATTAAAAAATAATATTCGAGAATATGAACAAGAGCATGAAACCACAGGGATCTGAAAAGAAAAGGCAAATCTGAGGACAATTTTCAATCAGTAGTTGGAAACTTATGTTTTGTAGTATTTTTATCCTTGTCTGTCCGTACTTGCGTTGGTATGTACCGAAGTTGGTTTCCATTCGCATAAACCAAATGTTATGAAACTTATATACAATACTTATTATCACAAAATACACATCGAGTTTGAATTTTGGTGGTGTCACTTTTATTGATTAATGATTGGCTTTGAGCGTTCCTGATGAAGGTAAATCCAGAAAATCGCTTCGGACGCAATAAATTATTAAACGTGTTGTTTTCCATTTTTTACATCACTGGGTCGATACCTCTCACTACAAACTGATCATAGTCTAAAAAGACCAGTTTTTTGTGCTCGACAAGTAAAATCGAGCACACATTTTACTCGACAAGTCTCGACATTGTCTCGACTGTACATTTTTGTACTTAACTGTACTTAAGTGTACTTGACTAGGTCTTAACTTTACTTAATTAGTCTGATTCAGTAATTGATGATCTTGATGTAGTCTGAAATGGTCTCAAACAAGGCTCGACCTGTCTCGACCTGTCTCGACCTGTTTCGGGTAGTCTTGACCTTCAAATTTAGTCTTGACTTGTGTAAATCAGCCCATCTAACTAAATTAAGTATTGATCTTACAAAAATCAAGCTTATTTGGTAGTTTTATTTATTGCTGTGAAATGAAAGAATTTAATTTTACAATAGGTAAAAATAAAAAAAATGATTAAATTGTGGTGATATGAATGGCCGTACTGGCGAGCTAAATGATATTCTTGAGACTGATAATTTAGAAAGGTATATCGACTGCCTTGAGCCCGATGTATCTCCTACTATTTCAAAACGATGCTCGGTGGACAAAGTAATAAACGCATACGGACGCAAGTTAATACAACTATAATACAGGACCAACTATTGTGAATGGTCGACTCGGCAATGATTCTCTTGGATCTTCTACATTTTGTACATCTAGGGGTCAAAGTGAAAATGATTATTTGCTGGTTTGTCCCGAAAACTATGGTATTATCAAGAACTTTGGTGTAATAGACTTAAATGAATTTTCTGATCATGCTCCTTTATCATACGAGATAGGTCTAAATAACAATATTCAGTGCACCAGTTTGCCATGTGATCACAAATACCTTAATTAAATGGGACTCTAGTAAATACCAAGACTATATTCAACTGCTATCACAACATAATGAATTACTTATTTCGTTGGTCAAAAACATGAATAGTGCAGATGATGTTAATAATGCGATAAGGGAGATAAACCGTATTTTATATGACAGTGCTTTTGCTGTACGTGGTAAAACTGTACAGAAACGTATCACAACATATGTGAAACGTCATGATAACGATTGGTTTAACCAGAACTGTGCTTCTGCGAGACGAGAGTTTAACTCTGCTAGAAATTTTTACCAACGTCATCCAACTGATGCTAATCGCCAACATTTTATTTTAACCCGACACAGGTACAATCGAACAAAACGGTTGGCGGTGACCAACTATAAGCGAACTATAGGTATTTGCCAAGTCTAATCCTTGAAAATTTTGGTCAGTATTATTAATGAAATGTTTATTGCCGGGCCGAACTTTTTTGTTCCTATTTTGAAAATGCTTTTTAATTTCATAATCAACAGGGGAATTTCCCTGATTTTTGGACAGAAGGCATCCTTATAACATTTCCAAAAAGTGGAGAATTATCCGACCCAAATAGTTACCGTCCTGTTATCCTAGTTAGTGTGATGTCAAATATTTTTACATCTATTTTGACTAACAGATTGATCAATTGGACCGATGACGAAGAAAAGCTTATTGACAATCATTTCGGATTTCGACGAGGCCGGTCAACTGTTGATGCCATATTCATTTTACATGGAATCATATCATACATATTACACCAGATGTCTAAAGTTTATTGTGCTTTTGTCGATTTCCGCAAAGCCTTTAATAATGTAATCGGAGAATTCTCTGGTACAAGTTGTTACAAAGTGGAGTCAGTTGGAAATTTATAACAATTATTAAAGCAGTATATAAAACCGTGAGTCTACGAATTTAAACCAAAGACGGCTTATCTGATGCGTTTGTAAATTTCCTTGGAGTGAAACAAGGGGAACCAATTTCTCCTTTACTGTTCCTATTTTTCATTAACGATATAATCAGTGATATACAAGTGGATAATAATGGTGACATATTCGAACTTAATGGTTACCTCATATATTTGATATTTTTTGCTGACGATACAGTTCTGCTACATGTAGCAAAGTCTCCCGATGCATTGCAAATTTTATTAGATAAACTGTCATTCTACTGCAGGAGATGGAATATAACTGTAAATACGAACAAAACAAAAATTGTTGTATTTCGAAATGGTTGGAAGCCCGTACCTGACCATTTTTATTTCGAAGGCCAAGAACTTGAAATCGTCAAATCATATATATACCTTGGTATGCAGTTACATTTCAATGGTAAATTTGTTCAAACTCAAAAAAGAATGACACAACAAGGAGCTAGAGCTCTATCATCTTTGATCAACTTTTATTTATCAAAAGAGTATTCATTCCAAGTCAACAGTGGTTTTTTTCCAATAGTATGGTTGGATCCGTTCTGAACTATGCTTCCGAGGTGTGGGGATTTCATCGGGCCAAGTAGAACATATTCATAATCTTTTTTACGATATATACTCAACTTGGGTAAAACTGTATCAATTTTGTTTTTATGTGGTGATCTCGGGCACTTCCCGATGTGTATGTCAAGGACATATACACTACAAAAGTCAAAAAGTCTGAAAAGACCAGTTTTTGTCTTGATTTGCATGAACTTTTACTCGACATTATCCAAAAGTATGACTTGTGTCTTAATTTTTCTTGACAAATTCTCATTAATATCAAATTTGTATGAAATTTACTCGACATATTCTCGACATTCTGAATATAGTCTTAAAATTTCTTGATAAATACTTGACATTTGAATACTGTCTTGAAATTTCTCGACATATTCTCGACATTCTTATTTTTTCTCAGTATGACTTGACATATTCTGAACATTTTGAATTGTGTCGTAAATTTACTAGACAGTTCTGAGTTTTACAATCATGACCAATATTCATGATATAACTTTAATCTTTATTTCTCTTTAGATAATATACTGTTGTTTCAAGTTACACTTCTTAAAACAAATATGAAAGTTGGGCATTTAAAATAATTGAAAATTTGGGTATCTTAATATTTTTACAAATGCAAATATGGCTATGAAATATAATGTATAAAATAAATTAAATGTGGGTGTGTTGATATAAAACTATTTAAATGTGGGTTTAAAAAAATACAAATTTAGATTCCTAAAGCTTATTAATTAAATGATTAAAACCAATCATACTGTAGACATATTTCATTCTACATTCATAATATTCAATGTTAATATGGTAAATAATTATTGTACAAAAATGTGGTTTATATAAATACCAAATTATGATAATATACAAATCATTCATTTAACACAAGAAAAATTTGTGTTATGTCATATGTTGGAATGTATATTAAGAATAACACATGGACAGGATATTCCCCATACAATTAAGGTATTCCACACCCCAGAATACACGCAACTGTCAAATAGAAATTACTGATTTACCTGTATGCAGCCATACAACTTATCAGTTGACCATTCCAAAGATTAAAAGAAATTTTAATAAAAAATGTTTTTGGGTTTTTCTAAAAAATGAATTAGGTTTTTGAATCCAGATGAGACCAAATTCTTTGACCTACACGAAAGCGCCCCTCCCCCTCCTTAAAAAAACAAAAAAAAACAATTAATTAAAAATTTTATAAAACAAAATCAAAATTAAACTACATGGAGGATTATTCAGGGTATTCCAACTTAGGTGCACAAAAAGAGTAACTTACTTTACCAAATTAATCCTTTATTGTTCAAAGTTTAGTTTAGCCATAATAAAAAGGAGTATATAACAGCAATAGGATGGCATAAACAGTGCAGAATAAGTCTGTACACATTTCAGTCGAAATTTATACTGTTGAGATAGTGTCAAGACATATTTAAGATAGTCAAGAATGTGTAGAGACATATTCAGACATTATTTAGAATGTCAAGAATATGTCAAGACATATTCAGACATTATTAAGAATGTCACGAATATGTCAAGACAGATCGAGACAAATTTGAGACAGTCAAGAATTGGTCGAGACTCATCAAGACTCTTATCAGATGATACAGGAAGTGTCAAGAAATTTTAAGACAATGTTAATACTGTCAAGACACGTGTCAAGAAAAATCAAGAACCTTATTAGACAAATTAGTACTATGTCAAGAATTTTTAGAAATTATACAGACAAATTAAGAATGTCGAGTAAAAATTCATGCAAATTCAGACAAAAACTGGTCTTTTCAGACTTTTTGACTTTTGTAGTGATAGAATTGTTAAATATTGGTTGCATTGAATTAAGGACCAACCAAATAGTGTGTATGGTGTATATAAAGTTTTATGTATTGATGCTTCTAATGGCAAAACAAATTGGGCATCCAATGTAGGATACCTTTTGTTTAGTTTAGGTTTGAATTATATATGGATTAACCAAGATTACATAAATGTGTCACTTGACCTTATTAAATCACGTATCAACGATTAATATTATCAAAGCTGGTATGCTAATATTAATGCTTGAGAAAAACTGTCTATCTATAAATGTTTTAAATTAGATTTTTGTATGGAGAATTATTTACAATATGATTTTAATACCAATATACTTACAAAACTACGTAGTGGAAGCTTGACATTATATTTCGAAATAGGTAGCTATGAAAATATTCTTTGAGATAATCGTATTTGTAGATGTTGTAAAATGAATAGTATTGAAGATGAATATCATTTTGTGTTGATTTGTCCTGCATATAGAACACTTAGATGTATGTGTTTGCCAAAGTATTATTGTTCATGGCCAAATACACGAAACCTTATTTTTTTGTTACAAGCTGGGTCAAAAAGCTTAACTAAGAAACTATGAAATTATCTTAAAGCTGCATGGAAACTAAGATCGCAAATTATCAGTTAATATGTTATACATGTTATAATAAATTAACTCTGTATTCTGCATTATTTAATTTATTTAATTGTTCTTTGTATTCTGTCATATTTGTCATATATGTATACCTTGTATTATGCAAAAGCAATGTTGTTGCTAATGCAAGAAAGATTCGATCATTCAAAATAGATTACAGTTGCATTTTGACACTCATGCAATATGTATTATGTTTTTGGTAAACTCTATACATGCTATAAGCTGTGTTGCTTTTGAATAAACTTCTTCAACAATTATCAATAAATTTAAAGTTATTCTTAACCTGTCAGACTAAATACTTTAGAGAAAACATGATGTCAAAATTTTTTCAACTGATGTTCAACTGTTTATTTACAAATTAATACTTTTGTATTGCTTCACTATATATGTCCAAAGCATTATTCTTCTGCCTTATATAATATTCACACAACAATTGTTTTTTTCATAACGCTATTGACTTGTTTCAAGTAATATTTTAAAGAAAACAATAGGGATTACATTGACTATAGTACTTAGAGAAAACAAATATATATACTGAATATAAACTATAAAAAAAAAACCATATATACCCTATGTCTTTATGATGTAAAATATTAGTCGCCAACTAGAAGACGAAATTGTGACAAAGACTACTGATATAATGATGTTTTAACATTTGTTATGTTTTGTAAACATTGATTGTTTATTGTAAATATATGTCCTTTATAAATTTAAAGTATATGTCTACACAAAACTAAATTATTTGTTTTATTATTTGTTTTATTTTTTTGTTGTTGAGGGATATATCTGGAAAAAATAGTTTGAAGGGGGTATATATATTGAACAAAATAATTTGAGGGGAGAGGGGGGACTTAAAAAAATAAGTTATGTTGAGCCTTTTTATTAGACTGTTTAAGACTGTTGATTATATTTATATATATTTTTTATTGATTTTAAATGTTGTAAAGAGTTGTGTTTTAAAAAGTATTAATAAATTCCAGAATAAACATATATCAATACATATATTATTTGCTTTGATATTTTGAAACAGTTTTAGAACAATATATTGCATTACAATATCCAAGGAAAAAAATATATTCAGCTATGAAGAATCATCAACCATAAAATCAATACTAAGAGATTGATAACTGAAACACACACAAAAATCTAAGAGATTGATAGCTAAAACACAAAAAAAAAACACTGTGCTTAATTTTATTGATGTTTAACGGAAATCAATTATCCCATGGGATTTTAAACATTTTATAAAGAACAATATTTATCCAATGGGATTTTTAAAATCTCATGGGATAAATATGGTCCAATGGGATTTTTTTTTTGACAACAAATATCCCATGGGACAACAAATATCCCATGGGACTACACTTATCCCATGGGACCCAATAAATCATATGGGATTTTACCGAAATCCAATCGGATAATGGTCAATCCCATGTGACTTTGACCTGTCCCATGTGATATTGAAAATCCCATGTTTTTCTTAATCAAATTGCAAGATATATTTGATAACAACATAAAAAAGTATGAATTTATTGAATCCCATGTAATTCCGTACATTTTGGTTCTATACATGACACTGTAGCTCTAGGGAGAGGCGGCGGCGGATTTGCAAATGAGTGTTTTGCAAATTAAAAGTAGCCAGTGTTAATTATCAAATAAACATCTATAGAAAACTGTAAACTAAAAACATCAGTATTTGTGAATCGTATAAAAACACATTTAGTGATCTGCAAAGGGGCAATGAATAGGACTTACTAATGGCTTTAACCATTGTCTGGGAGTCGACACAGGGTTCAACAAATTTGTTCTTATTTAAAACATTTTAGAAATATTATCTTTTCAACATTTTCGAAATTAGGAAACACAGTTTATAGACTGAATCGCCTAATTTGCTAATCAAAATACGTGTTGTTCACAATGATGCTTAACTTACCATTTATCTCAACGTAACACAGTTCAACAATCGGTCCGTGATCTTCTGCTCCTGTAGTATCGTAATAAATAACATATTGTCCTAGTTGATAACAAGGAATACTCTGAGTGATGTTTGGAAGATCTGTATCATTACCAGAATCTGCATAACAGAGGTATCCGTCAGGTGGAATTGTGGATGTGTTCGATACATACAGCTCAAATCCACTCATTCGTTTGGCGTCTTCAAAAGAAAAAATCAAATGTTATGCAAAAATCATAATCATTAATCATAATCCGGAAATAAAAAGAAATGACAAATAGGTTATATGTGAAAAGGTACGTTTAATATAATAAACAGCTGCGACATGCGACAGCGGCTTTTAATATTTTGCGTTTATCCTGGAAACTATAATAATAGATTTAAAACAACAAAAAGTGCAAATCTATAGTAAAGGTCCTCTTTGGGCAATTTTGGCTCTTCAGAGTTTTGTTGTTTTATTGGCTATTATCTTGATAACTTACAGTGAAATGCAGTGAAGTTTAGCACTTGATAGTTCATTGATAACATTCTGGCGTATCGTAAACAAACAACTTGTAACGTCTCATTTCATTGGCCGATAGATTCAAATACAAAAACAATGTAGTCAGTGTGCACGTGAATTGACACAGGTGACCGACAATGGAATGTACTATGTTACTACGAACGTAAAAACAAGGATTTGTTTAATTTACAAACCTTTGGTCAAAAGATTTAAATAAATCTTTTGTTTAACTTCAAATAGAGGGGTCGAAATATTATACTGATATTTTGTATTAAGTAATATTCTAAGTTCTTTATGCATAGCAGCAACTCAATTATCGTGTACCGCATAATGAGAAATATAAGGATAAAATAAAATGCATGTGCCGCTTTTATACAAATGAATATATGAACCACTTTTAATTTCTTTCATACTGACGACAGGTTATAATCCTAACAATGTCGTAGTTACTTATAATAAGTATCTCATAATACTGATCCATTACAATAATTAATGATGGGTTGCACTGACATTCCTCTTTTATTATTTTCATGCTATAAAACATACACACAGTAGCTAAGCGTACCATATACGGAGGAAATTGTCCCCCAAAATAACTTTAATCGTATCATTTGAGCACCTGAATGAATTCAGTGAA
This sequence comes from Mytilus galloprovincialis, assembly GCF_965363235.1. Taxonomy (NCBI): domain Eukaryota; kingdom Metazoa; phylum Mollusca; class Bivalvia; order Mytilida; family Mytilidae; genus Mytilus; species Mytilus galloprovincialis. Next base: position 61,491,243 of record NC_134838.1, on the reverse strand, counting down.
GGCATATTGTTGTAATAAATTGAAAAGTTACATCGACGATGATTATTCAGTTCTTTTGCATGTGTTGCACAAAATAATAAATTAATACTTGTGAGAAATGTCGTAGTTTACAAGGAACAATTCTCGTTTGAATTATTTTACATTGTCATTTCGGGGCCTTTTATGGCTGACTTTGCGGTGTGGGCTTTGCTCATTATTGAAAGCCGTACGGTGATCTATTATAGTTGTTAATTTCTGTGTTATTTTGTTCTCTTGTGGAGAGTTGTCTCATTGGCAATCATACCACATCTTCTTTATATATGTTTTTATAGTATACAAGATGTTATCCCGCAGTTAAGATTTGTCCACTTTTTAAGAACAAATCCGTAAAAATCGGACGCCCACCGGACAGAAGGGGTCAGAAGGGCAATCATACCACATCTTCTTTTTTAAATATAAATGTACTGTTTTCGATTTTAAATGGATGAACATTTATTTTTTAATTTTATACTGTAAGAATAGAGCTGCAAAACGTTGTTGAACTATTCGTTAACGTACATGTAGTATGTATTCGTATTTAAAATGAAATACAAAACGAAACATGTATGATAAACTGATAAACAAATATCAAGAAATTAAGGATGACTAAATGCATATACAAGAAGAAACCCACCTTTTTATCAAAACATTTTATGAATAAACACTTTTTTTTTTAAAACTATTGTTTCTATTTACATACCATGTTACATATTTACAATTATTATATACAATTTACGTTCGTTTTTCAACCGAGAATAGCAAAACCTCATGAAGTATATCGTTGGAGTTTATAAACTACATGTAATTTCCCTGTGCCATGGTTTGCCATCTGCCTTTTTTTTTAACAAAGCATGGTTGGTTACATGTTATGAATTTACTTACAATTTCGGAATTTTTTTTTCTCAAGTAAACGGAATCAGAAAAAAAAATCTCTATCCTGTGTCGAATACCTAAAACTTGTCAAAGAATATGAAAAGTGTTTAGAAAAGTACGGTTTCATTTTTCAAGTACAACGCTAATTCATCGAGTCCATGAGTGAAAGAAAAGGCAGGATGGGCAACGTGTGGGGAGGGGGAAGTCAATGAAAAAAATATGTGGATTGAGTTTTTTTTAGTTTTTCATTGAACTTTTGATGTCGTCCCTTGATCCAGAGGACACATTTGAATTAAATATTTCGATGTGAAAACTGTTAAGATTTTAAAGTTTAAAATTTTACTATCAATTGCAGAAAATTATAAAACCAATGAATTTCACATGCACATTTATAAAAGCTAGAATTGTGATTGCTTAATCAAGAACACAATCATGTACGCAAATACGACGATGGAAGCTTTAAACGACCTTGATCAGCTACGTGAATATTGATCAGTCCATTCAACGTTATATAGTACGTGTGTTCTATTTTCGCAGGTGTGAGGTCGAAGGTTTGAATTGATCAATGAAAACGATCGTTCCTTAAAGAGTTAATCTAATTATAAAGCTTGTTTGACTGATTACGTCGCAATACCTTTCGCTAAGCTTTACTGCATATGAGTATATCTATAGAGAAACATTTTCTTGCAAACTGGTATAGACAAGTACAGATATAATCAAAGTAGTGAAGTACTGATCATCGGATGACCGCAAATTCTTGTGGATGGTAACAAGCACTTGTCTCAGAAAAAAATCATATCTGTACCTGAAAGTGATGTTAATGTACACAGATATATTTCTTCTGAGACAAGTTCGTGCGTGGATGATGAATAAATATCCGGGAATTCAACCTCACCGTAATTACTATTATATTGTAGTGATACAAATTATATATTATTAATCTGTGATCTAAAAAAAATCTAAAGAAATAAATTTATAACAAGCGATAAGGAGTGTTATTTTGCACTTTATAATGTCCGTATTTATAGATCGGTTACCAGTCAAACACGAAAGCTACGTAAGTAGAAATCTCTTTTTTCTTTCATTGGGGTGGGGACGTGTGAGGAAACTGGAATTTCTCTTATTTTTTTTTCAAGTCTACAACTTGAAGAAGGAAAAACAATCAATACCCCCCTTTCCAAAAACCTAAAAATTTCAACCCTCCTCCCCCCAAAAAAGCCAACACCGGACAATTACACACAAACACACATACACACATTTTCAATACTTTTGTTCGTAATAACAAAATAAATCGTATTAAGTTTCTAAATGCATTATAAGTTTAAAGTATTGCGTCAGTAGTGGATCTAAAACTTCAAGTGTGGAAGTTGTTTGTGACTTCTCGAAATTAATTTGGATTTGCCGGTTATTGTCTCATTAATATTACCACAACTTCATTCGATATTAGCTTCAGATGAAAAATGTTCTGCTATTGAAATTGTTGAAACTAAAGATTCAGGTTTTAACAATTGAGGCGAGCGGAACCAGGCGTAAGAATTGATGCCTACGGATTTTGAAGACATCGCCATAACAATATACCGCAAATCTATAACTATGTAAAATTGAATGCACCTTTTCATTAAAAAAAATGATGAAATTAAAAGCTCCTTTTGTTTCTTCCTATCCCCCTTTTTGGGTTACAAATGACTGGTCCCTTATATGAGCCATTACCCTATCAAAGTCTGTTTTTTTCCCATTCTTGTGTGTCTATCTTGAGAATATATAAAGAGAAACTCGAACAGCTAAAATAATCAACAAGGCAAAATTAACATAAATGTACCTACTAGAAATTCGTGTATTAACTTCTTATAGAATTTTTTTAATGGTATACAGAAATTGACAATAATAATGCCTTACCTTGTTAAAATGAGCATAGAGCATGACATAAAAGAATTATTTCTTAAATTTAATAACTTTAACCGTATGTTCATTATTGTAGACCAGTCGATAAAAACAAAACGTTGCAATTCATATATTTTGACAATTTTTCAACAATATCAGATGTGATTTTTTACATCTTAAAACGAGTGACTAACATGCCAAGGTTTATCTCTTTTTAAATCTCAACCATTTTCAAAACGACAGCTAAACATTTGAGCCTGATTAACAATTACTCCGCAGAAGCAGTTCGGAATCAGTTATGACGCAGACAGTAATCATTCTTAATCGTAAGCATGTTCATTGACCATAACGACGATGAAAGCACATCATATAATGACGTTTCGACATCATATTATGAAGTAAACCAAACCACATCATATAAGATTACAAGCACATAATATAATGACACAACCACATCATATAAAGATGTTTGCACATAATATCAAGGTAACTGCACATCATATAGTGATATGTACACATCATATAAGTATATTTGCACATGATATACCGCATAGTCAGCTATAATAGGCCCCGATAAGACAATGTAAAACAATTCAAACGAGAAAACTAACGGCCTTATTTATGTAAAACACATAAACAAACGACAACCACTGAATTACAGGCTCCTGACTTGGGACAGGCACATACATAAATAATGTGGCGGGGTTAAACATGTTAGCGGGATCCCAACCCTCCCCCTAACCTGGGACAGTGGTATAACAGTAAAACATAAGAACGAACTATAAAAATCAGTTGAAAAAGGCTTAACTCATCAGATGGACAAAAATACAAGTGGACGTGACCGGGTACTTATACATCCCGACACAAAAAGACGCAATGAACAGATCTGAGAGTACTCGCAGTTATCTGACAGCTAGTTCAAAGCCACTAACAACTAATAAAAAAATCATACATCTAAGACTAAACTATCAATCCGTACGTATATTTGCAAATGATATAAGTATATTTGCACATGATATGAGTATATTTGCACATCATATAAGAATCTTTGCACACAATATAAGTACATTAATTTTGCACATCATATAAGACTGTTTGCGCATCATATAAGTACATGTGCACATCATATAAGTATATTTGCACATCATATAAGTATATATGCACATCATATAAGTATATTTGCACATCATATAAGTATATATGCACATCATATAAGTATATTTGCACATCATATGAGTATATATGCACATCATATAAGTATGTTTGCATATCATATAATTATTTTGCACATCATATTTGCACATCATATAAAGGTGTTTGCACATCATATGATGACAAGTGCACATCATATAAAGATAAATGCACATCATATAATGAAAATGGGCATAACAAGACAGTGTTTGCGTTCCATATAACAAGACAGTTTTGGCGTTCCATACAAATTTCCCGTTTCCATTTTCAATTGTATTAAAACCTCGCATGAGAGTACAAAGCTTCTACTGTGGTTTTTATTAAAAGTATTTTTTTCAATTTATCTAATACTTTATTTGACTATTTACAATGTATCTGTATTATTGGCGCAAATAAAAGATTTTTTTTAGCAAATGAAATGCCAATTGGCTAAAAAGCAATGAGCCAACATACATATATGATTGGCAATAAAATATCTGCGAGAATTCAAACTAACTGAAATCAACAATTGACTCCGTTTAATATTCATCAATTATCAATTACCAAAAGTGAAAAAATATAGACATTAACTCATATCTTTAAACTTAAAATATAGATGAACGAAATTAATCATAGTAACACGCAACATTTTCATTGATAGAAATTGCACAATGTATAATGGATTCGTCGTTCGATATACTATAGTGTTTCGTTTAGAGCAACGTTAATGCACTCTTGACGAAATTATCGATTTTGGGCAGGAGAGCTATTTGCAGTTGTACTATATAAATTTATTCGCTAGGCTAACAGAACGGTATTGAAATCATTTTGGTAATACTGTTGCAAAAGGTACATTTTAATAAATTGTAAATACATCAGAATGTATACGTCAATCCTTTTCTCTAAGAATTTCAACATAATTCAGTCAGTTAGTAAAAAATGCTGTACCATGCAGTATAATCTAGTTTTTACGGTCTTGATGTTTATGGTCGTATCTTTCTCAGACTTTAAATTGACAATTCCCTTGCATTAGCATGATTAACTTTCAGTAAGGTAATGACTATTTGATTACGAAAGGAGGGAGGGGAGGAGGATTTTGAAAGTCAACAACTTGGCCTGGTATGAACTGAAAATCACTGACTGTGGACAAGACCGGATGAAAATGAATATTCTGCAACATGAAATGCAGGATTTAAGGATAATAATATTTGTTGTTATTGTTTTTGTTGTTGGTGGTGTTGTTGTTATTGTTGTTGTTTGAATTTTGATTAAATGTTGCCATCACAATTCATAAGCCAACATATATCAGTGTGTGATATTTGTTGTAGTGATACATTTATACACAAACGTCGCCAATGCTATGCAATCTGTTTGTATAAATTTTAAAATTTGGGTACTATACCAAAAGTTCTTTTTTGATAAAAGAATATATCCAATATTAATAGAATGAAATTAAATTAAATCAAATTCGTTTATTGAATTAGCAAATAATTGTACTGACAGGCTTTGCAAATATATATCATTTTATTCTGGTATCGCCTAAGTTGGACCAAGGTATACAGAAAAACACATTAGTTTACATTACATTGCATATATGTACATTTGTTGAGGAAGCATTTTAAAAGTATAAATACCTGATCAAAACTAAACTAACAATTAAACATAAAAAGATCAAAAATATGAGTTTTTTACAACGGTATGATCAGTATAGCCGACAGGATAACATCAGAGAGAATCCAGTTTGTCATTTATAATTCTAATAAATTGGCACAATTTTCGAAGTTTAGATTTCTGTATTTGGTTCATAATAGCATTAAATTTTAAAACATTACAGTTCGTTAGGTATTTCTTGTCATTAAGTAGTGTTCTATCTGTCAAGAGACTGCTGCATTCCTTTACATAGTGGTATTCATCACCTATAGCAACTCTGCACAACGGACACTTTCTCTGTTCTCGGGTAATGTTTTGCCATCTACCATTTTCAATCGGCAGTTTATGATTCATTGTCCTAAACCGCGACATTGTTTACATCTTTATCATCAAGTACGTTAAGGTAGTGTTCGAAATTGTGTGATGTCTTGTATAGGCGATAATTCAGGGCTTTAGGCGAATCGTTTAACTTTCCTGACCATGACTGTGTAAACTGATCTTCTAGTCTTTGTTTAATTATCGATTTAATGTTAGGTGATGTGTTTTGGAATGACCATAAGTAAGAGAATCCACAATTGTCTAGAATACTTTTCATTTTGTCTAATGATCGCGATCGAAATGTTGTTTATTGTGCTAACTTGAAAAGGTATCTAAACATTACAGCAGCGAGCTTACTTTCTTTACCGGTAATTACCTTTGTCCAATAAGATACAATTCTAATTGTTATATCTATTTCTAGGGGATACCGACCCACTTCTCCATAAATGAAGCCGTTTTGAGTAGATGGCTTAAGATGTAAAAGTAGCTTAAAAAATTTAGTATATCAATGTTTTCGTAACCCCATATTTCGCATCCATATAGCAGAATAGGTTTTACCAGTAAGGCAAACAAATCTACATGGCATTTAATTGATAAATTGTGAATTCTTCCCTTCCTTAAAACTTTGTACATTGCATTTGTTGCTTTGTCATTTAGATGTTGTTTGCATTGTTTAAAGCTGTCGCTGTTTTGCTGAAAATAATTCCTAAGTAGTTAAGGTGTTTTACAGTTTCAATATGATGATTGTTGAATCGGAAAAGTGGATGGTTTGTAGTTCTCCTTTTGAAAAAAATAAGATTTTAGTTTTAGCAACATTTACTCGCATCTTCCAGGTTTCGCAATACTTTTTAAATTTGTTAAGTGCGTGTTGCAGTTGGTCAGGTGATTCTGCAATGATTACAGTGTCATCTGCGTAGAGAATTATGAATACTTTCATTAAAGTTCCAAGTTTTTCTTCTATATTGTTACTTATTGTGTTCATACCTAAAACATATTCCGAGATGAGATAGTCTTCTAGGTCATTCAAGTATAAAGAATATAAAAACGGTGACAAATTTTCTCCTTGTCTGATACCGATTTCACAAGCGAAAGGTTCACAAATTTGACCATTATAGCTCAAGCTGGATTTAATATTCTGGTACATGCTAAAAATAGTAATAAACATTTTCCCCTTTATATTGTTGTTCAGCATTTTAAACCATAAGAAATTACGATTAACCGTATCGAAGGCCTTTTCAAAGTCTACAAATGCGCAAAATAGTTTCTTTTTTGAGTGTTGTAAAACTTCAATTAGATAGTTCAGAAGAAACGCGCAATCAATTGTTGAGGAGTTTTCTCGGAAACCATTAATTTTTGATTTTCTTTAAGAAGAGATTTTTGTTCTGAGAATTTTTTAAGGCGTTCATTTAATACCACTGTAAAGACTTTTCCGAAACAGCTCACAATAGTTATTTGTCTGTAATTTTTGGGGTTGCGTTTGTCACCTTTGTTCTTGTGGACAGGTTTTATCATTCCTTGGACCCATTGTTTTGGGATTTTTCCGGAGTCGAAAACTAGGTTGAAAATTTTCACATATATGTCTATAAGAACATGAGCGGATGTTTTTAAATATTCATTAATCAGTTTGTCTTCGGCGCATGATTTGTTATTTTTCAGATGTTTCAGCGCTTTAAGAATTTCATGTTTTGTAATTCTGCTATTTAACTCATCGTTTATTTCTTCGTTGGAAATATTAATTTCAATGTGTTGCTCTTCTGTATCATCTATCAGATCACTGTTAAACTCTTTGAAATATGAGACCAATTTGTCGAAATCAATCTTAGGCTGAGCTGTACTTTTGTTTTCATTAAGAAGTCGCCAAAATTCCTTAGTCCTTTTGCTTTAGATCATCCATTTTCTTTCGGAAATCGCTTCTGTATTTCTTATGAGCTTTGTTCATTGTATTTTTATATCTCTTCTCGGCATCTGACACAAGTGCGCTGTGGAACGGTGACTTATTTTTATTTCGTTTCATCTTACGGAATTCTAACCTGGCGGCTTTGCAGTCATGGTCAAACCATGGTTTATTTTTTCTATGTTCTGACTTCTTTCCTGCACTGACTTTAAACCCAAAAATGTTTCCCGCTGAATTTATTTACACTTTGCCTATTTTACCTATTATCATATCTACTGTTTCTTGCGTCACTACTGTTGTGCCATCAATTTCAGAATTAATATTTTCTATTTCTGTAAGGTTCAAGCATTCTAGGAATTTGTTTGATTTTTCATTAGTCCAATTGTTTATTTTTTGTTCATTTGTTCTAGGATCATCGCTACATTTGGTGCTAACTTCTTGATCTGTTTGTTTCAGCGATATCTCGATTGGGGAATGAACATCTGAATAGAGACTTGAAAAATCAAGTACTTTAAAATCGGTAAAATTTTGAATAAGATCTGCGCTGCATACAGAAACAGTAATCAACAACGCTTGAATTACGGCATGTGAACTTTCCATCTATGTCACCTAGAGTTCTCCCATTCATGATGAAGAAGTTATTTCCCTTGCAAAATTCTAGTAGTTGATTTCCAAACCTATTCTTGTTTTTATCTCTACTGTTCCTTTTGCGAGAGAAGTCATACTGGTCTATATTGCAAACAGCAATTATTTTTTTTATATTTTCGATATCTATCGACATGAGATTCACTATCGGGAACACATATAAAATCATCCTCGGGCCCGCTTTTTGCGTTAAAATCACCAACAAGTAAACATTATGAAAACCTATGTGGTAGTTCAAATAATTCCATCTCAATTTCGTTTATTGCATCAATGGATGAATATGAAGTATATTCAGGGGGGTGTAAATAATTCCCAAAAGAATGGCATCTGATCTCTATATTTCTTTCGATATTTTACACCACAAAACAAATTTACTTTCAGTTTTGATATATTCAATATTATCTTTGAGATGGTTTTTGTACGCTACAGCTACCCCCCCCCCCCCGACCTTCTTTTGCCAATTTTATTTCTGTTTTTATAAATCAATTCATATCCATGTAATTGTATATCATCTATATCGTCTAGTTTTGTTTCTACAATGCCAGCAATATCCGTTTTATACAGCAGCTCCGTAAATTCAGGATATTTGAGTTTTTATTTAATTCCACAACAATTAATACAAGTAAGATTTAAATAATTTAACTGATCATTCTGATTTTTCGAGGACTGTCTCGACCCGTCCTACATCGGCGTGGTTTTCTCATTAATGGCGTCATTGTTTCCAGATTTCTGTCGGGACCTTTTAAAAGGGCGTTCATTTACAGTTTTGTTTCATACGAATTTTGTTGGGCTTGACGTAGTAGACCATCCCTATATTCAGTGCCGTTTGGTTTTGTGTCGAGTGATGTATGCGGTTTCCCATTGATATATAATTTATCTCTTACCAGTTTAACTTGTTTACCCTCATTCTTAGCCTTCTTCATTACAGGGTAAAGTTCTTTCCGTTTTCTTTCAATTTCAATCGGGAATTGTTCGCTTATCCCAAATTGTTTCCTTTCAGCTTGAATGTATTTTTAAGTACATCTTCAAACTCATCTCTATGGATAAATTTGGCTACAATAGGACGGGCTCCGTTCAGTCCGGGTTTTCAAAATCGATGAACGCTACCGAGATTAACTTTATACGGTATGTCCAGTTCGTTTAATAAAAAGTTCTGAATTTTCAATTGGCACGATTTTTCCCGCTGAAACGCTAACCCGGAGAATACTAGGTTATCGCTCATGCTTCTGCATTTTAGATCTAACACATCGGCTTTTAATTCCTTAATGGCTATGTTTGAGAATGTTCCAATATCCTCTCCTATCGTCTCCATCCTGTCTTTTATCTGAGATATCTCTTCAGCATTTGCTGAATATTTGTCAACTATAGTATGAACGATCTGACCCATTGTTTCAACACTTTCTTCAACTTTCCAATTTCGGTCTTGGATTTCGACAATTGTTTCCTCATTTGTCCTCGAGTCGTTCGTTATTGTTCAATCTAATTAAAATATTATAGATCTCTGATTTCGTTTTACTACATATGAGAAATTATAGATCTATATTTTAATTAGATTAGTTATTGCTATTGTTATGATAATTCGAGCATGCGACAGTTTGCCGTATAACTTCGTGCACTTTGATAGTTCACATTTACATTTAAAATGAATTTTGATTAAATGCTGCCATGACATTTCATAAGCCAACCTAAATCAGTGTTTGTTATTTGGTGTAGTGATATACACAAACGTCATCAATGATATCTGTTTGTATACATTGGGATATTTGGATAAAAAACAACAAATTTATTATTTTAATAAAAGGATATATTCAATAAAGTGCCCGTAAGTGTAATAATATTGGTGATACAAATGCTATTAAATAGGTCATAATGAAACATTTATAATTAACATTATACATTTATTTACAGGCTATAAGGACAATAGCAAGTTTATTGTCCATCGGGAACCCAACTATTTCCCGACGCGAATCAGAGAAAATGCTGACGAGAGGAGCAATACAGCTCCGATTAGCCAATAAGTGGCTTTTTAATATACAGAAAATAACTGGCATATATGACCACGTATGGTAATTCAAACAATAGGAACAGAAAGTACGAAAGAATGTTTGCTTCTAGTATGTCTTGTAAAATGACAGTCAACCAATTAATGGCTTTGGAAATATAAGCCGGATAATCATCATTTAAAGGGGAAATGTTTACTAAGAAGCACGCAGAAGTCTTTGGAGACGCGTCAGTTCAAACGATACAGGTAATACTGTTGTTTTTTCTTCTCGTTATTTCCCGCAAAAGATTATTAGCTATAATGGTACATAGTTACTTACATGCTTCTCTGTAGTATATTAATATATCTGTGATGTATGCAGCACCAAAAGAAATATTAAACATCCACCATGCAAACACAGTGTTATTGATGTCAGTATCCTTTGTATGTGTACACTTTGTCAGATCAAACTTATTTGATATTGGTGGGTTTATCGCATTTACTGCATAATTTTTGCCTCCATATAAAGAGCTTTGGTTAGCTGTGCCAAATGCAGTAAGGTTAACTGTAAAAAAAAAACAAAAAACAAAACATAACAAATGCAAAATAAATTGAAAAAAAAAACCAGAATACAAATCTGGTACAAATGTATATAGGCATGCTATTTTGAACACCAAAATAGCTGTGTTGTTTATGACAAAAAAATCTGTGCAAGCAAGCTGACCAAAAATTCTAACTTGAAAGACACACTCAATGCATTCTGCTGTAATAGAGGGTAAGATGAAATAATAGTTTACTGTTGTGGTTTTGTGTAGTTTGGGTTATTTATACATAGAAAGGACCTTCAACTGTTCAGAGAAGGCCTTATGCTGTGATGTGGTGATGATAATTATGATTGTTGATTATATGACTCTCTGTGGCGCAAATTGACTTGTATGTAGAAGAATTAAATTTTCACTCTTAAAAATGCCAAGTAGTATTTACGGCATACAACCACCACATGGTTAGCTGCATTGTCGGTCGGTACAAATACAAACCACTTTGAGAGAACTTGAAGTTTGTTTCTTATGCTAGAAAAAGGTTTAGTATTAGGCCGTTAGTTTTCTCGTTTGAATTGTTTTACATTTGTCATGTCGGGGCCTTTTTTAGCTGACTATGCAGTAAGATCTTTGCTCATTGTTGAAGACCGTACGGTGATAATTTCGATGTCATTTGGCTCGTGTGGAGAGTTGTCCCATTGGTAATCATACCACATCTTCTTTTTTATATATAGTTTGTACTATCTATTTTTAATTTTAGTTTCTTGTGTATATTTCGGAATTTAGTATGACGTCCATAATCACTGAACTAGTACACATTTTTGTTTCGGGGCCAGCTGAAGTATGCCACCGGGTGCGGGAGTTTTTCACTGCATTGACAGACCCATTGGTGGCATTCGGCCTGTTGTCTGTTCTTTAGATGGGTTGTTGTCTCTTGGACACATTCCCATTTCCATTCACAATATAACTATCTTATTTGTTCTATTTTACAATGTGATAATAGAATGTCCACATCAGTCATAGATTTGATATCATTATATGATCACATTAAATAATTTGTATTTAATATTAGCCTTGACAAATTGGCAAAATAGTCCTATAGATAGGTGCGTACTTCAGTTGCTATTTGAATTACCCTCAAATCAAATTTTGTCAACACATACATGTAGCCTTTATCAGGCGGAAACCTGGTTGAAATAGAACAAAATAATCGAAGCTCTTTGTTAGAGAAGACGATAAATGCTTACTGTAGTGTTTACTATAGTAACAAATTTTTTAAAAGTTAATAGAAACCCAAATAACGGAGTAAAAATCACAATCAAAATCACAGCATTATATACCATAAAAACGGAATACAATGAAATATCAATCTGCTTTTGCCGAGTATCTTTACTTTACACATCTGATGTGTTCCAACTTTTTAATATAATTTCTTCTGTATTTGTTGTAATTGCCAACAACGAAGTACATGTATTATATATCTTCTTTCTCTGGCTTGCATACCCAAGTGGACATTTGCAGAGTTCTAATTTTGACATTATTAACGACCTGGATTTTCTTGATGACACCCATAAAAACTTATATATGGTAGGGTGATTCGAATAGAACTGTCCATTGTAATGCGAATGAAACTATTCTGACCGTAAGTAAGCATTCAGTACGTAGTTTAAGAATGCAATTACATTTGTCATCAGAAGGAGCGTCAGACATAACGTTAAACGTGAAGCAGTCCTCGATTTCATATCGGGGCAGGAATGGTAGCCCGAAAAATTGTGACACTCATTTACCTTGATTTTCCTCTACCAGTTCTGAGCCAGATGAAAAGGACAACAATTTATTTGCAGGGGACAGCAGTTATATACATGTTGTAATTGACAATTCATAACATATGTACAACTGGCTAGCTGAAGAGGTTTATTATATATTATATATAAATTATATATAATTATATATAAATATACTAAATAAATAAATGATTTTGAAAATACGTTGAAGGTATAAAAAGTCAAGAGAATTCTGAATGTAATTAGGTTCTATCCGGGCACTCTGGTTCTAAACCTTGGTACCATCTGGGTTTGTTGGTTCTGAACCTTGGTTCTTTGGTTCGAAACCATGGTAACTGGTTCAACATCCGGGTTGTTTGGTTATAGCAACCCAACTTCTTGGTTCCATCTGGGTTCTATTCTAGATCATTCTAATGTTCCCGTTGAACGTGGAGAAGATAACCGCAAGTATCCGAATAAAAAGATAAAGTAGGTCAAAGACGCTAAAATTGTTTTATAACATTTCAGCATCGGCGTTAAAGGAAGCTGTAAGGTAGTTATCTTTTCTTTTAATTATTTTCATTAGGAAACTAGATAAAAATAAAGCATCGTATAGATTTTAAAAATAAACCGAAATATACAGTATATCGAACATCCTTTTATTTAATTGAGTCGTTCTGTTTTCATTTATTTTTCTTTACTCATCCCTTATTTCCGTTAATATTTCTAGAAGTTTTAAAACGACATGTCTTCAATTGGCCGACGATATGTGCATCTACCCACTTGACCAGTTAAAGACTTGCATATATATATTTGAATGATTGCATATTCATTTTCAAGTTCGACTGAATTTTATTTAATTGGCTTTGTAATAATGCCAGATTTGATAGAAATACATGTGAAGTATATGTACAAATCGCTTTGTTCAAAACAAAATGTTAAAAGACATATAAAAGAAAGAGATGATCAATTTAAGTTAGTAAGCTTTAAAATTAGTTGAAAAATAAGCTATAAAATATTACAAAAATGTATATGTACAATAAATTTGTCAAATTTGAGACTCCTTGTGAAGGGGATGCATATATTCATTCGGCCCAAAAAAAAAAGAAATCAAAATTAAGATTACATATTTTATAATAAAATTGTGTGTATGTGTGTTAATGACAGTGCAAGTATAGTGCTGATGAGTATTACCAGCACACTAGTCAGAACTTCTGTGTTGGTGCCATAGTGGAGAGGCATTAGGTGTTACCCTAGTCCGTCCTTCCCGAACATCCCAAAAAAATGAGTCCCGTTCTCCTAACTTTAGTTTGCCTCAACCAATATTGGGAAGTACTACAAAACTTATACACAATATAAAAAAGAAAATGTGGCATGAGTGTCAATGAGAACTCTCCACAAGAGACCAAATGACTCAGAAATTAACAACTATAGGTCACCATACGGCTTTCAACAATGAGCAAAGTCCATACACAGTAGTCAGCTATAAAAGGCTACGAAATGACAATGTAAAACCATTCAAACAAGAGAACTAACGGCCTAATTTATGTACAAAAAACAAATATGTAACACCTAAACAAACGACAAACACTGAATTACAGGTTCCAGACATGCGACAGGCACATACATACCGAATAAGGCGGGATCCCCACCATCCCCCTAACCTGGGACAATGCTTATTACCACACAACACAATAATCGTGCTACACAAAACTAACAAATATATCTTTATATATCTAAAATAGATATAAGATGTGGTATGAGTGCCAATCAGACAATTCCTCATTTAATTCAAACATATTATGCAAGTTGAGGCCAAAGGTCAAGCTCACATGAAGTTTCTATTGCCACTAGACTCATGCACCATCTAATGACAATACATCTACATGTCACATATTCAGAAGCAAGGTCAATTGAAAATTATATTTTGAGGTCAAGGTAATATACACACTGTATCCTGATAACACACCCAACGTGCATAGGTCAAGAGTCAAAAAGTTATATTTTGTTCAATAGTTCCATGTCAAAAATATACACAACAGTCATCATGGTACACATAACAATGTCTTCTGTCATGATGCACTGCACATGCCAAATACAGAAAACTTAGGTCAGAGACAGTAACACAAGACATATGACTAAACTCAATGGAACGGTTCTTGTATTGCAGGTCACTACAATTGCCTTCAACATAGAACATAAACTCTCGCAACACGGCAAAATTAAAACCGTCTTTTACAAAAGTTTATCAGGATTGTTTGCAACGATTATCTTACCAAAGTCTCCTAAATACATAAACGATCTCAAAACTTGTTTTTAGCATTATTATTCATGACAGCATTATTGTTCAACCGCTAGCTTTATACAGAAAATCGCCGACAAATAATGTGTAAATTTGAGTAAAATCGTATCTGACAAAAACAACATTAAAAACAAAATGGCTGACATGAGAAGAAAATTCTAATATCGGATCCGATTCCGGAAGCGGATATGGGTAATTCCGGGTTTTGGCGATCTTTGAACTTTTAAAAAAATCAGACAGATGACAAAATACATCTTTACATGATCAATAAATATAAACACTAGAATTGAAAACCAAAAGATATATGTAAAAAAATGAAAAAACAGAAAATATTTTGTACTGAAAATGTGAGAAACGTACATTTAAATACAATGATGATGAAGTAGACCAGAATATAATGGTGCAACAGTGCCAGCGTTCTGAAGATCCATAGGTATCCATAGGAAACTCATATTTACTTTTTGACAAATTTTAATGTCAAAGTCCAATACAATGTGAGTCTTTGTGACAGCTGGGAACAGTATATCTAACAATATATATGGTCCTGGTGACAGTATAAATTTTATCAGTAATAAATGTTGGTAAAGCAAGTTAGATGCTTTTAAAGTGTAAACATATTACTAAATGGGTATTTTTTTCTCAATTTTGATGGGTCAGTTAAAATAGCTGGAAGTTTCTTATTTTACTCATATAGTGCAACTAGATTATATGATACCTGAATGTAAGCAAATTATATATATTTGGAGTCCTTTGGGGCACTCTACCCCCTTCTGTTTGATAACTTTGAAACGGATGAGATCCCCACCTCTCAACCATATACATTCATATATGGGACTATATAACTAATCAAATGAAATATAGGTGAAGTCCCAAGGGTCACCCATCACCTTCTGCTTCAGAACTTGGAAACAGTCGAGATCCTCACCCCTCAACCATATTTATACCCCCGCTTTAAAAAAGGGGGGGTATACTGTTTTACCTCTGTCTGTCAGTCCGTCCGTCAGTCCGTCGTACCGTCCATCAGTCCGTCAGTCAGTCCGTCCCATGAAACTTTCGTCACATTTTTCTCAGGAACTACACATCCACCCTTTCTGTAATTTGGTATCAACATTTATATATGTCAGCCATACCGTGTGATGCGTTTTCAGATTCATCACTTGACAACTTCCTGTTTACCGAACACTTGTCTGATTTTACACATGACAGCCAAGTTGAAAATTTTCGTCACATTTTTCTCAGGAACTACAATACAAGGATTTCTGAAATTTGGTTTCAGGATTTATATAAGTCAGCTATACCGTGTGATGCGTTTTCAGATTCATCACTCGACAACTTCCTGTTTACCGAACAATGTATGATTTTACACATGATAGCCAAGTTGAAAATTTTCGTCATATTTTTCTCAGGAACTACAATACAAGGATTTCTGAAATTTGGTTTCAGGATTTTTATAAGTCAGCTATACCGTGTGATGCGTTTTCAGATTCATCACTCGACAACTTCCTGTTTACCGAACACTTGCATATTTTTACACTATTAATATTATCCACTTGCGGCGGGGGTATCATCAGTGAGCAGTAGCTCGCAGTTTCACTTGTTATTCATGTATGGGACAATATAACCAATCAAATGAAATACAGGGGGGTCCCTTGGGTCACACCCCCCCCCCCCACTCCTGTTTGGGAACTTTGAAACATTCGAGATCCCAACCCCTAAACCATATATATTCATGTATGGGACAATATAATATATATATATAAATCAAATGAAATATAGGGGGAGCCCCTGTGGGTCATCCCATCCCTCCTGTTTGAGAACTTGGAAATGGTCGAGATCCCCACTCCTAAACCATATATATTCATGTATGGGACAATATAACAAATCACATGAAATAAGGTGGAGTTCGTGGGGCCACTCTTCCCCTTCCTGTTTGAGAATTTGAAAACGGTTGAGATCCCCTCCATAAACCATATATATTCATGTATTGGACAATATAACAAATCAAAAGAATTATAGGGGGAGTCCCTATGGTCACTGCACCCTCATGTTTCAGAACTTGGCAACAGTCGATATCCTCACCAAGTAACCATATATACTCATGTATGGGACTAAATAACAAATCAAATAAAATATAGGGGAAGTCCCTGCGGTCACCCCACCCCTCCTGTTGTTTGAGAACTTGGAAACAGTCGAGATCCTAACCTTAAATTAAACCATAGAATGAAATTCATAACAGTGTGGCTGTGGCCATTGGTTGACACATTAAATTCATCCATTGACTGGGACAATTTACGTGAACGCTTGTCTGTAACGACCACTGTTCACGACGTACCTACGATAGACATTTAAACTGTGGGGTCACCAAAGGTTTCTTAACGCCTTTAATTATAAAATAATTCGAAAAATTAATCAGTAATAACCTTTTATGTTTTGATTTATATAATTGATATAAATCAAAACATCGTGTTATTCCTGATTAATTTTTCGAATTACTTTATTAAGGTGTTGAGAACCTTTGGTGACCCCATAGTTTAAGTGTCTTTAAAAAGTACATAGTGAGCAGTGGTCGTTACATACAAACGTTCACCTAAATTGTCCCAGTCAATGGATGAATTTAATGTGTCAATCAATGGCCACAGCCACACTGTTTTGAATTTTATTCTATATTTTCATGTATGGGACAAAAGAACAAATCAAATGAAATATAGGGAGAGTCCTAAGGGTCACCCTACCCAATCCTGTTTGATAACTTGGAAACAGATGAGATCCCCACCCCTCAACCATATATATTCATGTATTGTACAATATATAAAATCAAATGAAATATAGGAGGAAGTCACTGGGGTCCCCCACCCCTAAACCATATATATTCATGTATGGGACAATATAAAAAATCAAATGAAAAATAGGGTAGTCCCTAGGGTCACTCACAACCTCTTGTGTGTGTTTTGAGAGCTTGTAAAAGATTGAGATACCAACTCCTAAACCATATTCATTTCTGTTTGTCATTTCAAAAAGATTGAATGACATACAAGGTCAATCTCATAGTCGTCACATGTGCATATCACTTTGCTAGACCTAACACCTGTCATTTTATTCCAAACTTAGACATCATGGACTTGGGTTGAAGGTGGGAGTCATTTACATTTACTATTGACAGGTCAGTCAAACCTCACTATTGATCCCTGTAGTAGTAAACATTTGTCTGATTTGTGTCTCATAACTTTTGTACTGTAGAACACAAACTCAGTTTTCTTTCCAGGGAAGCAAGTCCATTCATACTTTTACAAGCTCGTACTAAAGTCAACTTGAAATACTAACAGTCAACTAATACGAACAATTACGATCAACTAGAAAAACTGCAATCATTGCGAATTTGTACCACTGCTGACTCGAGACTCATGACCATGAAAAAAAATATATACTTGATATATACGTTGCTATTGAAAACCTTAATAAAATATGAATTATTTGCCTTTATTAATTAATAATTCATTAAATGAACATAAATGTACAATTATATATGAATGTTTAATGTTTGTTCTTTTAAATCTTTAAAAAAAAATTTGAAGCAACATTGCCAGTTTTCATAATTATGTTTGCCTTGATTTTTCTTTTAAGTAATAATATTTTTTTGTTTGTCTATTTCGATATTAACCATGTTAACATTGCTCCAGTTACTTCTGGTGTCCCACAGGGAACAGTTCTGGGTCCAGTTCTATTCCTGGTATATATTTACGACCTACCAGAATATTTGAAATCCAGTAAACTCAGACTGTTCGCAGACGACAGCATCATATACAAAAGCATCAAATCTCAGGAAGATTGTGATAGCCTTCAGGAAGATCTTGATGCTGCTGCAAAGTGGGAAGAAGACTGGCTGATGGCTTTCCATCCAGACAAATGTACAGTTCTCACTGCCTCAAACAAGAAAAATACCATCAAACACGACTACATCCTTCACGGCCACACTCTAGAATCTGTCTCCGCCGCAAAATATCTTGGAGTAACACTTCAATCAGACTTAAAATGGACACAGCATACAAATAACATCATTGGTAATGCTAATAAAAGCCTAGGCTTTCTAAAAAGAAATCTGAAAACACCCATTACAAACATTAAGTCTTAGGCATATCTATCACTTGTCTGACCTAAACTAGAATATGCTTGTTCGGTCTGGAACCCTCTTACTGCTGAACAGTTCAATAAACTTGAGATGGTTCAACGTCGGGCTGCTAGATATGCCTGTAATCGTTATCACAACACCAGTAGCGTTACAGACATGCTCAATACTTTAAATTGGCCTACCTTACAACAACGCAGACTTAAAACAAGACTTATAATGTTTTATAAAATTTTTCATCATATTGTCGCTGTACCATCAACTTTACTCATACCAACAGACAATAGAACCCGACAATTTCATCCACAAACTTACAGACACATACTTACATTTAAAGATTGTTACAAATATTCATTTTTCCCGTATACTATTACACAATGGAATGTACTACCTCCAAAGGTAGTACTTTCTCACACTCTAAATATTTTTAGAGAACAGTTGACACCTACTGTTCTCTACAATATAGAACAGTAAACCTAGCAGTTATGTAAATTGTTTTAACCACATGTCATGTTAGTATTTGTTTATTTTTTGGCACTTTTATTTTGTAAATATTTATTTATTATTATCCTACGCATGCGCAGCAGTTAGTAATCATAAGAAATCTGATGGATAACTGGATACCATAAGAAGAAGAACAGGCTATAACAGCGTGACCTATAATAGAATCAAATAGCCACACTTAAATTTCGCCATTGCATCATCACTGCATATAGAATTAGTTAGTTTAACCATATGATCGAAAACAATGAACTTAGCAGGTTGTTTACACTGGCAACGATCGATAGGATCAAACACCATTTTCGACATGATTAGTTCATGTAAGCATTAATTTTGTTACAGGTACGAAATTCTAGTGATATTTGGCATATAACATTAAACCGGTCATGGGCTATGATTGTGAATTATGTTTGCGGTTTTCTTGACATACATTGTGACCTGTTATCGTATTCATTTTATATGAGAAAACTATCGCAGTTTTATTAGAAAAATATATCGCATTCATAAATTTTTGATATTAAAATCACATCGCGACTATATTAGAATAATATCGCATTGATATAATACAATATAGCAGTATAATTGAATTATATGTGATTTTGGCTTAAAAGTCAGAAAACAATTGAATTCATCGAAATTGCATTCCACTAACTTTGCCACATGATATTTATTGAATGTGTACATCTACAAAAGATAAATCGTGCATTTATGTTTCATTTAATCAAAAATTAAATTTTCTCGTATTAATACCGCTTGCTTGTTATTATACAATTATAGCCTTTGTATAAGGTCGATACAACTTGAATGATATATTGACCCGAAAGAAGTATATTGACTGAGGACGAAGTTGGAATTTTATAGATATCATATTGTCTCCTAAACAATAACAACATAGAAGTTATTATTTCATTTATTTTTTATGTTTGTTTCAAAGTTTACTTCTAATTATTTTTATATTGCAACTAATTGTGTTTATTTCCTAAAGAGAGTAACATTGCTATATTTTGTATAATGTCAATTTCATCATGGAACACATTCTCCACAATCAGGGGTCCATAAAGGGATGAAAATATGTTTGACATTTGTGTTACGATTTAAAAAGCTTTCAATGTATTAATTTAAGTTGCAGTTTAAAAACAATATTAGGTCAATGTCATAAAAATATAAACTTTTTTGTACTCGGCGAAAAGCTGGTGAAGGGTCCGGTAGAACCTCGCCCATCCCCAGTTTCTCAGCCACATACACAAAAGTTTATATTTTCCTGACATTGACCTAATATTGTATATGAAGATTTTTCTTCTTCAAATAATCGATCATAGATATTTATTATTAAACTGTTATCAATATCATGAAATTCGTAACATGACGTCACAAAGTATATCGGTTTTTAGATATCTAAAAATAACCGTGCAATATGGTTTTTGCTATGCAATATGCTTTTTGCTATCCGTCGTTTTAAGAATTGAATGCTTCTTTTTGTAAATTTATTGGGGTGTAAAAGCGTTGACCGAAGTACATTTTGTATGAAGCGCGGAAGCGCTTCATTCTAAAAATGTACGCACGGTCAACGCTTTTACAACCCTATAAAGTTACAAAAAGAAGCATTCAATACTTATAATTACATTTTTTAGCTATGATCATGAAAACACGAATTTTATATATTTTATTATTTAATTCACCTGTGCACTTTATTGTTTGAGCACGTGTTATCATGAATGAATAGTTGTATTGAGTAATGCAACTGCTTACGGAATAGCACGTGATGTGCAGTTAGCCAATCAGAATAACATATTATAATGAAACATACATCTAATGTAATTATTTCTATCTACCTTCGAAAATATAGTTTAACATGTGACTATCCCTGAACGAATCAAATTAGTTAAAATATACGATTAATAATATTATATTACATAATCTATCGAAAGTATACAGCATACGTTTGGCGTAATAAATGTCACCCTGTTTTAAAAAGTAGTCATTTCTTTATACCGAGCAATCCATAGACTGCTTACTAGTTTTTGATTGTGTTTTTTTTATCTTCTTTAACAAAAAACCAACTATAACATATAGAATCTCAAACTTTTAATATTATTTGGTTTTCTAGATTGTTGATCAGGATCATACCTGATGATAGTTATATAAGTAACACGTCTTGTTCAAATCACAAAGTACTTTTCCTAGTAAAATTCAACATATGATCTAAATTTTCGTGTAAAAGTCAAGAAAAAGAGTGACAAGAAAATATATGATATAAAGTTTCAAATTGGTACAAAGTCATGTATATTGAAAACGCCATTTTCACCTTTAAATGTTCATGGTTGACACAATAACAATCAAATATTTAATAACTACATGTACTGCTAAAGAAAGACAAATCTTACTTTGTGCTGGAACTGTCAGCACAGCAGTTGCGAGAATAACCAAATTAAGTAACATGTTAGCCTTTTCTACGTCGTAGTAAACATCTTCGTATTTTCATTTTCTATGCTAAAACATAAAAGACGAGAAATGTGAAAAAAATATACATATTTGTTTTACTCAATATCTTTACTACTAAAGGAAGAGACTTCAACCGCAACTCCTTTGAAACCAACACTGGTGGTGAGGCACATAGTACATACAAATGACCTCATTTGGATTTCGTGGGCATCACGTCGATTGAGCATGCGCGAAAGCGTATAAGACACGGATTGGTAACGGTCTCCGAATTTGGATGTTTTCTCAATAATTGGCGTATTCTGTGCAAAAATTAAAGATGGGGTTCAAAGACAAGTTTAGGAAGTTAAAACACTACATGTTTACGTTATATCACAAATATTATCGACTGTGTATGGTTCACTGGTGGTATTTAGCGAATGGTCGTTACGTAAAGTTACGACCATCTGAATAATGGAGACAACTCTAGGGATAAGTTTTTCTTTTCCGATTTTAGTGCAGTAAAAGGTTTATTTGAGCCAAACCGCTTGTCTCATACATACTTATCGTCAGTGCGTTGATATTGAAACAAAATTTGATACATAAAAACATTCCAATTTCCAAAAAATAGTCATTCAAAAATTATATCATGATGGTCGTTGCTAAAACAAAAAATAATGTTGAGGATGGTCGGAACTTAAATTGTGATGGTCGTTATTCTTAATCAAATAGGACCGAATAAGGCAAGTTAAGAATATATTTGTGAAGTTGAATTCACCAAATGATAAAAACTAAAAGGGATTAAGAAAAAAAATTGGAACGAATCGAACGAAACAATAAAAAATGAAATGAACAGTCATTGTTACTTAAAATATAATGTATAAAATTGACCAAGAGGCAAATAGATGTAAGCGGTTAAATTCAATAACAATATAAATGTTTCAAAAGTGGAGAATTCATTTTAAAACAAGAAACACATCTCTGGTTATGATCATTGTTATTTACGAATAAAAAAGCATGAACTGTTTCAAATCATTTTTAATTAGTAAACAAAATAAATGATTTTAAGAAAAGACGTTTTTAACAAATTGGACATCACATGAAATAACAGTATCCTGTTTTTTTTTCTTTCTTGAGATTTTGCATCTTTTAAAAATATGAACTTTTTAAAAACCATTATCTACCTACTAGGTGGA